>NW_026992768.1:0-32766 GCF_028769735.1 Zonotrichia leucophrys gambelii
GCTCCACACACGCTGATTGGTCCAGCCCGCATTGGCCACGCCCACTCATCCCAACCAGCCTGGATTGGTTCTTTGCCTCGTAATTGGGCTCCGCCCCTTATTAATTAAACCCCTAAGCTTTGGCCACGCCCCTTCCCCACACTTTACCCTCATTGGCTCTTCCCCAATCCTTGGCCCCTCCTCCATTCTGGCCACGCCCCCTCATTAATTCAGCCCCTCACCCCCGCCCCTTTATGCAGCTCAACCTGATTGGTCCAATCACCCCGCCCCCCATTAAGACCCGCCCCTTTTGATTGGTCAATCCCCTCCCATTGGCTCTGACCCCGCCCCTTTCCCCCAGCCAAACTTCTTGGCCACGCCCCCTTTCCACAGCCATCCTGATTGGTTCTTTTGCTGCCTTGGCCCCACCCCCTCCCCAATTCAGCCCCTCTCCTTTAGCTCCGCCCCTTTCCTTCCCCTACTCTGATTGGTTCAATACCTCTTTGGCCACGCCCCTTCTTGCTCCACCCTCTAACCTTGACCCCGCCCCCTCAGCGCCGATCCCCATTGGCCCCGCCCCTTCCTTCAGTCCCATTTCCTGATTGGTTGAGTCCCTTCCTTTAGGCCCCCCCCCTTTTCTGTTTGGCTCCGCCCCTCCCTCATAGGCCCCGCCTCCACGGCCGCCATTTTGTGGCTTTTTAATCGGAATTTTTGGGAATTTTTTTTGTTTTTTGTGAATTTTAACGGAATTTTGGGGTTTTTTTTGCAGTTTTTCGGAATTTTTTGGAGTTTTTGGGAATTTCTTGGAGTCCTGATGAATTTTTAAAGGAATTTTTGAGACTTTTTTGGGGTTTTTTGGGATTTTCTCTCCCGGTTTTTATTGACACAACACCAACAATAAATAAAGGGGGGGAGGGGACACAAAAACTGGGGTGGGGGAGGGGAAAAGGGGGGGGAGGGGTTTTGGGGTTCTCCTGAAATTTGGGGATTTTTCTGCAAATTTTGGGGTTTTTTCTGATTTTTTTGGGGGATTTTTCTCCATTTTTTGGGATTTTTTTGCAAAAATTTACCCCCAAAAATTGGAGGAAAAATTAGGGGGGCGTTTTTACAATTTTTAGAATTTTTCTCCATTTTTTGGCCATTTTTCTCTGATTTTTTTGGATTTTTCTCTGAATTTTTGGGGTTTTTTTTTCCAGGTTTTTTTGGGGGGATTTCTCCAATTTATGGGGGTTTTTCCCTCCAATTTTTTGAAGTTTTCTCTCCAATTTCTTGGAGTTTATTTCTCCATTTTTTGGGATTTTTATCCAAATTTTGAAGATTTTTCCACCCATTTTTGGGGGGATTTCTTCTTTTTTTGGGGGGGATATTTCTCCAATTTTTTTGCAGATTTTTCTCCAATTTTTGGGGGTTTTTTAAAATTTTTTGTGATTTTCCCTCAATTTTTTGCATATTTATCTCTAATTTTTGGGGATTTTTCACCAATGTTTTTGTGATTTTTTTTCCTCCAAACTTTCAGGATTTCTCCTGCGAATTTTTGGGATTTTTACTCCAATTTTTTAGGATTTCTCTACCGAATTTTTGGGATTTTTTTTCCCAATTTTTACGATTTCTCCCCCAAACTTAAACGATTTTTCCTGCGAATTTTTGGGATTTTTCCTGTGTCTTTTTAGGATTTTTACCCCAAAATTTTGGGATTTTTCCACCCCAAACTTATGAGATTTCTCCTGTGAATTTTTGGGATTTTTACTCTGAATTTTAGGGATTTCTCTATGAAAATTTTGGGATTTCTCCCCCAACCTTTCAGGATTTTTCTTCCCTTTCTTTTGTGATTTTTCCTCCAAATTTTTAAGATTTCTTTCTCAAACTTTTGTGATTTTTCCCCCAAATGTTGGGATTTATTGGGAATTTTTTCCCCAAAGTTTTTGGGATTTTTTTAGGATTTCTGCCCCAGATTTTTGTGATTTTTTTTTTCTCCCAAATATTTGTAATTTTTTTCCCCAAATTTTTGGGATTTTTTTTCAGGATTTCTCCCCCTATTTTTCACATTTTTTCCCCATATTTTCACATTTTCTCCCCCAAATTTTCAGGACATTTTTAGGACTTTTGGGGCTCATTTTTGGGATTTTTTTGGGATTTCTCCTCCAAATTTTTAAGATTTCTACAACAAACTTTTAGAATTTCTCTATTGAATTTTTGGGATTTTTCTCCACCAAACTTCCATGGGTTTCACTCCAAATTTTTGGGATTTCTACCTTAAATTTTTTAGGATTTCTTCCCCAAACTTTTGGTACTTTTCATCCAAATTTTAAGAATTTTTACTTTAAATTTTTGGGATTTTTTTTCCCCATATTTTCAGGATTTCTCCTCCAAATTTTCACATTTTCTCCCCCAAATTTTCAGGACATTTTTAGGACTTTTGGGGCTCATTTTTGGGATTTCTCCTTCAAATTTTTAAGATTTCTACAACAAACTTTTGGGATTTTTCTCCGCCAAACTTCCGTGGGTTTCACTCCTAATTTTTGGGATTTCTCCCCCAAACTTTTAGGATTTCTCCTGTGAATTTTTAGGATTTCTGCCTTACATTTTTAGGATTCCTCCCCCAAACTTTTGGTACTTTTCATCCAAATTTTAAGAATTTTTACTCTAAATTTTTGGGATTTTTTCCCCCAAACTTTTGCATGTTTTCCCCCCAGATTTTAGGATTTTTTCAGGATTTTTCAGGCTTTTTCCCCCAATTTTTGAGACAAATTTTGGGATTTTTGGGACAATTTTTGGGGTTCCCTCATTCTCCCATGGGGTGCAGCCCCCACCCCAAAGAACCCAGAGCCCCCAATGTTGGGGTTTTATTCTGAATTTTGGGGGTTTTATTCTGAATTTTGGGGGTTTTTACTCTGAAATGTTTTGGGATTTCCCCTCCAAACTTTCAGGATTTTTACTCCAAATTTTTAGGATTTTTATGCGAAATTTTCAGGATTTCTCTATGAAACTTTTGGGATTGTTTTCTCCAAATTTTTAGGATTTCTCCACCAAATTTTTGGGGTTTTTTTTCCCCCAAATATTTGCATTTTTCCCCCCAAATTCTGGGATTTTTTCAGGATTTTTTCCCCCAACTTTCAGGATTTCTCCCCCAATTTTGGGCTCGATTTTTGGGATTTTTAGGACAATTTTTGGGGTTCCCTCACTCCCCCAAGGGCACGGGCAGGGGGGGCCCCCGGGGGTCATCAAAGCGATTCCACACCCCCACCCCAAAGAACCCAGAGCCCCCAAAGTTGGGGTTTTATTCTGAATTTTGGGGGTTTTTACTCTGAATTTTTTTGGGATTTCTCCTCCAAACTTTCAGGATTTTTACTCCGAACGTTTGCAAATTTTACTCCAAATTTTTAGGATTTTTATGCGAAATTTTCAGGATTTCTCTATGAACTTTTGGATTTTCCCCAACTTTGGGATTTTTCCTCGATTTTTGGATTTCCTCTGAATTTTTTGGGATTTTTTTTCTCTCCAAATTTTTGGGAATTTTTCCCCCAAATATTTGCATTTTTCCCCCCAAATTTCGGGATTTTTTCAGGATTTTTTTCAGGCTTTTTCCCCCAATTTTTGAGACAAATTTTGGGATTTTTGGGACAATTTTTGGGGTTCCCTCACTCCCCCAGGGGCACGGGCAGGGGGGGCCCCCGGGGGTCGTCGAATCGATCCATGGGGCGCAGCCCCAGCAGGACCCCCCCCCCCAGCAGGAGCCCCCCCAGCAGGAGCCCCCCCGAGAGCAGCCCCATCCACGCCCCCACCCCAAAGAACCCAGCGCAGTCCGAGGCCCCCCCGAAAACGCCCCCGGAGACGTTGAAGGCCTGAACCTGTGGGGGGAGGGGAAACGAATGGGGGTTAATGGGGGCCAATGAATGGGGGATGGGGGTGAATGGGTTAATGGGGGAGGGAAATTAATGGGGGTGAATGGGGGTATGGGGGGAATGAATGGGGGGGGGAATGAATGGGGGTTAATGGGGGGATTAATGGGGGGGGGAATGAATGGGGGTAATGGGGGGGAAATGAATGGGGTATGGGGGGAAATGAATGGGGGGGGAATGAATGGGGGTAATGGGGGGAATGAATAGGAGTGGGAAATAATGGAGTAGGGGGGGAGTGAATGGGGTTAATGGGGGAATGAGGGGGGGAAATGAATGGGGGTTAATGGGGAGGGGAATGAATGGGTGAAGGGGAGAATGAATGGGGGTGAATGGGGGGGAAATGAATGGGGGTGAATGGGAGGGGGAATGAATGGGGGTGAATGGGGGGATTAATGGGGGGGAATGAATGGGGGTGAATGGGGAGGGAATTAATGGGAGTGAAAGGGGGGAATGAATGGGGGTAATGGGATAATGGGGGGGGAATGAATGGGGGTGAATGGGGGGGAATGAATGGGGGATTAATGGGGGGAATGAATGGGGGTTAATGGGGGTGAATGGGGTAATGGGGGAATAATGAAATGGGGGGAGGGGAAATGAATGGGGTTAATGGGGGGGAAATGAATAGGGGTTAATGGGGGGGGAATGAATGGGGGAATGAATGGGGAGGGAATGAATGGGGGGGGAATGAATGGGGGGGAATTAATGAGTGAATGGGGGTTAATGGGGGGAATGAATGGGGTGAGGGGGAATGAATGGGGGTGAATGGGGGTGAATGGGGGGATGAATGGGGGTGAATGAATGGGGGGAATGAATGGGGGTGAATGGGGGAGGGAATGAATGGGGGTGAATGGGGGGGGCTCGAAATTGGGGGGGGAGGGGCTGAGGGACAGCCCAACCCCCCTGATGGGGGGGGAGGGGTTGGGGCAGCCTGGTGGGGTTTGGGGTCACTCAGCCGGGTTTGGGGTCATTTTTGGGGTCATTCTTGGTCCATTTTTGGGGTCATTTTGTTTATTTTTGGGGTCATTGTTTCTCTTTTTGGGGTCATTATTTTCTCATTTTTGGGGTATTTTTTTTCCATTTTTGGGGTAATTATTTCTCATTTTTGGGGTCATTTTGTTTTATTTTTGGGGTCATTATTTCTCATTTTCGGGTCATTATTTCTCTTTTTTGGGGTCATTTTTCCATATTTTCCCCCCATTTCCATGGGTTTTTTTGGGGTATTTTTATGGGTTTTGGGTTTTTTGGGTTTTTTTTTGGGTTTTGTGCAGGTTTTACAGGGTTTTTTAATTTTGTGGGGGGGGGGTGTTGGGTTTTTATGGGTTTTTTGTGGGATTTTTTGGGTTTTTATGGAATTTTTTGGGTTTTTTTTGGGTTTTATGGGGTTATATGGGGGTTTTTTGGTTTGTATTGTACTTTTTTTGTGTTTTTGGGGGGATTTTTTTTTTTTAGGTTTTTTGTGTTTTTCGGGGGATTTTTATGGGGTTTTTTTTGTTCTTTTTTTGAGTTTTTTTTTTAGTTTTTTGTGGTTTTTGGGGGATTTTTCGTTGGTTTTTTTTTAGTTTTTTTGTGTTTTTTGGGGAGATTTTTTGGAGTTTTTTGGGATTTTTATGGGTTTTTTGGGTTTTTTTGTGGTGTTTTTCTGTTTTTTGGGGGATTTTTTTGGATTTTTTGGGGTATTTTGGGGGTTTTTTGGGGATTTTTTGGTTGGTTTTTTTAGGTTTTTTTTTTTAGTTTTTTGTGATTTTGGGGGATTTTTTCGGTTTTTTGTTTTTTTTTTTGTTTTTTTGTGGTTTTTTGGGGATTTTTATGGGGTTTTTTGGGGATTTTTATGGGTTTTTTGGGGGTATTTTTGTGGTGTTTTTGTGGTTTTTGGGGGGATTTTTATGGATTTTTTGGGGTATTTTTATGGTGTTTTTTGGGCGATTTTTATGGTGTTTTTTGGGGGTATTTTTTTGGTGTTTTTTGGGGTATTTTTATGGATTTTTGGGGTATTTTTATGGTTTTTTTGGGGTATTTTTATGGTGTTTTTTGGGGTATTTTTATGGATTTTTTGGGGATTTTTATGGTTTTTTGGGGGTATTTTTATGGTTTTTTTGGGGTATTTTTATGGATTTTTTGGGGTATTTTTATGGTGTTTTTTGGGGTTTTTTATGGATTTTTTGGGTATTTTTATGGTGGTTTTTTGTGGGGGGTATTTTTGTGGGTTTTTGGATTTTTTGGGGGTTTTTATGGTTTTTTTGGGCATTTTTATGGATTTTTGGGGTATGGTTTTTTTGTGGTTTTTTGGGGTATTTTTATGGATTTTTTGGGGGTTTTTTGTGGGGTTTTTTTGGGGGTATTTTTGTGGTGTTTTTGTGTTTTTTGGGGTATTTTTATGGGGTTTTTTGGTTGGTTTTTTTCCTTTAGTTTTTTGTGATTTTGGGGGATTTTTTCGGTTGTTTTTTTTGGTTTGTTTTAATTTTTTTGTGTTTTTTGTGTTTTTTGTGGTGTTTTTATGGATTTTTTTGGGATATTTTTATGGGTTTTTTTGGGGGGATTTTTATGGTGTTTTTGTGGTTTTTGGGGTATTTTTATGGGTTTTTTTGAGGGATTTTTGTGTTTTTTTGGGATTTTAATGGATTTTTTGGGGCGATTTTTATGGGGTTTTTTGGGGGATTTTTGTGGTTTTTGGGGGTATTTTTATGGTGTTTTTGGGGTATTTTTATGGATTTTTTGGGGTATTTTTATGGGTTTTTTTGGGGGGTATTTTTGTGGTGTTTTTGTGGTTTTTGGGGATTTTTATGGATTTTTTGGGCGATTTTTATGGTGTTTTTTGGGGGATTTTTATGGTGTTTTTTGGGGTATTTTTATGGATTTTTTGGGGTATTTTTATGGTGTTTTTTTGGGGTATTTTTATGGGTTTTTTTGGGGTATTTTTGGGATTTTTCGGTGCCTTTCCCTCACCTGCAGGTCGCGGATCCGGATCCCCCATTGGTGGCCGCGCTCCGGGGGGGGGAGGGGCAGCAGGAGGGGCCCGGGGCCCCCCAGGTCCCCGCAGCGCCAGCCCAGGGGCGAGGGCGCGGCCGCGCCCCGGAACCGGAAACGCGCGGGAGGGGCGGGGCCAAGCGTGATTGACAGCTCGTCCAGCCACGCCCACGGGCGGCCCGAGACCGGGAACCAGGCCCGGCGGAGAACGAACCTGAACGGGGAAATAAATAAAAATAAATCAAAATAAACAAAAATAAATCAAAATAAATCAAAATAAACCAAAATAAATTAATTAAAATATCCCCCAGCTCCTCCCGGCCCGACACCGGGAACCAGGCCCGGCAGAGAACGAACCTGAACG
Source organism: Zonotrichia leucophrys gambelii (assembly GCF_028769735.1). Lineage (NCBI taxonomy): Eukaryota > Metazoa > Chordata > Aves > Passeriformes > Passerellidae > Zonotrichia > Zonotrichia leucophrys. The sequence continues at coordinate 7,207 of NW_026992768.1, forward strand.
GGGAAATAAATCAAAATAAATCAAAATAAACCAAAATAAATCAAAATAAATCAAAATAAATCAAAATAAATCAAAATAAACCAAAATAAATGAATTCAAATATCCCCCAACTCCACCCGGCCCAACACCGGGAACCAGGCCCGGCGGAGAACGAACCTGGACAGAAATAAACAGAAATAAATCAAAATAAACCAAAATAAATCAAAATAAATCAAAATAAACCAAAATAAATCAAAATAAATCAAAATAAACCAAAATAAATCAAAATAAACCAAAATAAAATGAAATAAATGAATTAAAATATCCCCCAGCTCCTCCCGGCCCGACACCGGGAACCAGGCCCGGCGGAGAACGAACCTGAATGGGGAAATCAACAGAAATAAATCAAAATAAATCAAAATAAAATGAAATAAATGAATTAAAATATCTCCCAGCTCCTCCAGCCACACACACGGCAGAGTTTGAACCTGAATGGAAACAAAATAAATCAAAATAAACTAAAATAAAATGAAATAAATTAATTAAAATATCTCCCAGCCCCGCCCGGCCCGAGACCGGGAACCAGGCCTGGCAGAGAACGAACCTGAATGGGGCAAAATAAATCAAAACAAATCAAAATAAATCAAAATAAATCAAAATAATCTAAAATAAATCAAAATAAATCAAAATAAATGAATTAAAATATTCCCCTGCTCCTCTATCCACATGCATGGCAGAGAACGAACCTGAATGGGGACAAAATAAATAAAAATAAATCAAAATAATTAAAATAAATTAATTAAAATATCCCCCAGCTCCTCCAGCCACAAACACGGCAGAGAATGAACCTGACTGGGGAAAATAAATCAAAATAAATGAAAATAAATCAAAATAAATTAAAAGAAATGAATTCAAATATCCCCCAGCTCCTCCCGGAACAACCTAAACAGGGGGAAAAAAGGAACCAAAAGAATCCAAAATAAACCAAAAAAATTCAAATTAAACCCCAAAAAATGAGAGCCCGGATATGGGAAAAAAATAAAAACAAAAACACAAAAAAAATCCCCCAAAATGGCAAAAAATAAATCCAAAAATCTGAAAATAATCCCAGAAATGAGAGGTCTGATCCAAAATCCCAAAATCAACCCAAAAATCCCCAAAATCAACCCCAAAAAATTCAAAATAACCCCAAAAATAACCCCAAAAATCCCAAAATAAACCCAAAAAACCCCAAAAATGAGAGACCTGACCCCGAAATCACCGAATTCCCAAAATAACCCCAAAAAATCAGAATAAGCTCTAAAATGAGACTCGCGCTCCAAAATTCCAAAAATCAAAAAATAAACCCTAAAATCTCCAAATAAACTCAAAAATCCCAAAATAAACTCAAAAATCCCCAAATAATCTCCAAAAAAATCCCAAAAATTCAAGAAATCCCAAAATAAACTCAAAATAATTAAATAATAATAAACTCAAAAGAATAAACTCAAAAGAACCCCAAAAAATGAGAGCTCCGATCCAAAAATGACCAAATAATCCAAAAATCCACCCCAACAATTCCTGATTAAACACAAAAATCTCAAAAGAAACCCCAAAAAATTCAAAATAACCCCAAAAAATTCAAAATAACCCAAAAAATCATAAAAATCCCAAAATAAACCCAAAAAAATCTCCAAATCAACCCAAAATAATCTGAAATAAATTCAGATATTAAAACAAATGAATTCAAATATCCCCCAGCTCCTCCCGGAAACCTGAAGAGGACAAAAATAACCAGAAAAATTCAAATTAAACCCAAAATAATCCAAAAAAATGAGACCTCTGACCCCAAAAAATCCCAAAAATAAACAAAAAAAACCAAAAAAATGAGATCCCAGACCCTAAAAATGCAAAGAACCCCAAATTTAACCCAAAAAATCCCAAAATAAATTCAAAATAACCCCAAAAATGGGAGCCCGGCTCAAAAATCCCAAAATATCTCAAAAATCCTGAAATAAAAGCAGAAAGTCCAAAAATTCTCAAATCAACTCAAAAATCCCCAAATAAACCCAAAAAACTCCCCCAAAATCCCAAAATAAATCTCAAAAAATTCAAAATAATCCCAAAAAATGAGAGCCCAGACATGGAAAACCCAAAAAATCCTGAATTAAAGAAAAAAAAATGTGAGTTGACTCCAAAAAAATCTCAAAATAAACCCAGAAAATGAGATCCTGAACCCCAGAAAGCACAAAAAATACCAAAAATAACTCAAAAAAAATCCAATAATGTTTGTCCCAAAAAAATCCCAAAATAAATTCAAAATAACCCCAAAAATGGGAGCCCAGACCCCAAAAACCCAAAAATAAACCCAAAAAAATTCAAAATAGTCTCAAATAAAAGCATGAGAAAACCCCAAATACACCCCCAAAAAACAAATTTAAAAACCCAAAAAAACCCAAAAAATCCCAAATTAAATACCAAAAAATCAAAAAAAAAAATCCCCAAATAAACCCCAAAAAAATTCAAAATAGTCTCAAATAAAAGCATGAGAAAACCCCAAATACACCCCCAAAAACAAACAAAAAAACTCCAAAAAAAAACCCAAAAAAGCCCAAAAAATCCCAAATTAAATACCAAAAAATCCCCCCAAAAATCCCAAAATAAACCCAAAAAATTCAAAATAGTCTCAAATAAAACCCCAAATACACCCCCAAAAAACAAACAAAAAAACCCAAAAAACCCCAAAAAACCACCCCAAAAATCGCAAATTAAATACCAAAAAATTCCCCAAAAAATCTCAAAATAAACCCCAAAAAATTCCAAATAGTCTCAAATTAAAGCATAAGAAAACCCCAAATACACCCCCCAAAAACGAATTAAAAAAACAAAAAAAAACCCCAAAAAAATCCCAAATTAAATACCAAAAAATCCCAAAAAAAATCCACAAATAAACCCAAAAATCTCAAAATAAACCCACAATAAACTCAACCCCAAAACTGAGACCCCAGACCCCAAAAAATTCAAAATAATCCCAAATAAAACCAAAATAACCCCCCCAAAAAACCTAAAAAAAAAACCCAAAAAAACACCCCAAAAAATCCCAAATTAAATACCAAAAAATCCCCCCAAAAATTCAAAATAGTCTCAAATAAAAGCATAAGAAAACCCCAAATACACCCCCAAAAAACAACCAAAAAAACTCAAAAAAAACCCAAAAAATCCCCAAAAAAATCCCAAAATAAACCCAAAAAATTCAAAATAGTCTCAAATTAAAGCATAAGAATACCCCAAATACACCCCCAAAAAACAAACAAAGAAACCAAAAAAAAACCCCCAAAAAAGCCCAAAAAAAGCCCAAAAATCCCCTCAAAAATCCCCAAATAAACCCAAAAATCTCAAAATAAACCCACAATAAACTCAACCCCAAAACTGAGACCCCAGATCCCTAAAAATTCAAAATAATCCCAAATAAAACCAAAATAACCCCCCAAAAAAACCAAAAACAACCAAAAAAACCCCAAAAAAACCCAAATTAGATACCAAAAAATCCCCCCAAAAAATCCAAAATAGTCTCAAATTAAAGCATGAGAAAACCCCAAAAAACAAACAAAAAAAACCCCAAAAATCCCAAAAAAACACCCCAAAAAATCCCAAATTAAATACCAAAAAAATCCACAAATAAACCCAAAATCTCAAAATAAACCCACAATAAATCAACCCCAAAACTAGACCCAGACCCCAAAAAATTCAAAATAATCCCAAATAAAACCAAACTAATCCCCCAAAAAAACCAAAAAACCACCCCAAAAATCCCAAATTAAATACCAAAAAATCCTCCAAAAATTCAAAATAGTCTCAAATAAAATCATAAGAAAACCCCAAATACACCAAAAAAAAACAAATTAAAAAAAAAAAAAAACAAAAAAAAAAAACCAAACAAAAAAAAAAACCAAAAAATCTCAAATTAAATACAGAAAATCCCCCAAAAATCTCAAAATAAACCCAAAAAAATCCAAAATAGTCTCAAATAAGAGCATGAGAAAACCCCAAATACACCCCCAAAAAACAAACAAAAAAACCCCAAAAAAGCCCAAAAAATCCCAAATTAGATACCAAAAAATCCCGTCAAAAAATCCAAAATAGTCTCAAATTAAAGCATGAGAAAACCCCAAATACACCCCCAAAAAACAAATTTAAAAAAACCCAAAAGAAACCCCAAAAAAACCCCAAAAAATCCCCCCAAAAAATCCCAAAATAAACCCAAAAAATTCAAAATAGTCTCAAATTAAAGCATGAGAAAACCCCAAATACACCCCCAAAAAACAAAAAAAAAAACCCCAAAAAACCCCAAAAAAATCCCAAAAAAATCCCAAAAATCCCCCTCAAAAATCCCCAAATAATCCCAAAAATCTCAAAATAAACCCACAATAAACTCAACCCCAAAACTGAGACCCAAATAATCCCCAAAAAATTCAAAATAATCCCAAATAAAACCAAAATAACCTCCCCAAAAAAATAAACAAAAAAACCCAAAAAAACACCCCAAAAAATCCCAAATTAAATACCAAAAAATCCCCCAAAAAATCCCAAAATAAACCCAAAAAATTCAAAATAGTCTCAAATAAAAGCATGAGAAAACCCCAAAAAACAAATTTAAAAACCCAAAAATCCCAAAAAACCACCCCAAAAAATCCCAAAAAAATTCCCAAAATAAACCCAAAAAATTCAAAATAGTCTCAAATAAAAGCATAAGAAAACCCCAAATACACCCCCAAAAAACAACCAAAAAAACCCCAAAAATCCCAAAAAATCCCCCAAAAATCTCAAAATAAACCCACAATAAACTCAACCCCAAAACTGAGACCCAGACCCCAAAAAATTCAAAATAATCCCAAATAAAACCAAAATAACCCCCCCAAAAAAACCAAAAACAACCAAAAAAACCCAAAAAAACCCCAAAAAAATCCCCCCAAAAAATCCAAAATATTCTCAAATTAAAGCATGAGAAAACCCCAAATACACCCCAAAAAACAAATTAAAAACCAAAAAAAACCCCCAAGAAAACCCCAAAAAAGCCCAAAAATCCCCCTCAAAAATCCACAAATAAACCCAAAAATCTCAAAATAAACCCACAATAAACTCAACCCCAAAACTGAGACCCCAGACCCCAAAAAATTCAAAATAATCCCAAATAAAACCAAAATAACCCCCCAAAAAAACCCAAAAAACCACCCCAAAAATCCCAAATTAAATACCAAAAAATCCTCCCAAAAATTCAAAATAGTCTCAAATAAAATCATAAGAAAACCCCAAATACACCCAAAAAAACCAAATTTAAAAAAAAAACAAAAAAAAAAACCAAAAAAATCTCAAATTAAATACCAGAAAATCCCCCAAAAATCTCAAAATAAACCCAAAAAAATTCAAAATAGTCTCAAATAAAAGCATGAGAAAACCCCAAATACACCCCCAAAAAACAAACAAAAAAACCCCAAAAAAGCCCAAAAAATCCCAAATTAAATACCAAAAAAATTCCCAAAATAAACCCAAAAAATTCAAAATAGTCTCAAATTAAAGCATAAGAAAACCCCAAATACACCCCCAAAAAACAAACAAAAAAACCCAAAAAAACCCCCCAAAAAACCCAAAAAATCACCCCAAAAATCCCAAAATAAACCCACAATCAACTCAACCCCAAAACTGAGACCCCAGACCCCAAAAAATTCAAAATAATCCCAAATAAAACCAAAATTACTGCCCCAAAAACCCAAAAAAAACCCAAAAAAACCCCCAAAAAAACCCCAAAAATCCCAAATTAAATACCAAAAAATCCCCCAAAAAATCCCCAAATAAACCCAAAAAATTCAAAATAGTCTCAAATAAAACCCAAAATACACCCCCAAAAAACAAACAAAAAAACCCCAAAAAATCCCCCAAAAAATCCCAAAAAACCCCAAAAAATCCCAAATTAAATACCAAAAAATCCCCAAAAAAATCCCAAAATAAACCCAAAAAATTCAAAATAGTCTCAAATTAAAGCATAAGAAAACCCCAAATACACCCCCAAAAAACAAATAAAAATAACCAAAAAACCCCAAAAAATCCCAAATTAAATACCAAAAAATCCCCCAAAAAATCTCAAAATAAACCCAAAAATCCAAAATAGTCTCAAATTAAAGCATGAGAAAACCCCAAATATACCCCCAAAAAACAAACAAAAAAACCCAAAAATCCCAAAAAAGCCCAAAAAATCTCAAATTAAATACCAAAAAATCCCCAAAAAAATCCAAAATAGTCTCAAATTAAAGCATAAGAAAACCCCAAAAAACAAACCAAAAAACTCCAAAAATCCCAAAAAACCACACAAAAAAAATCCAAATTAAATACCAAAAAATCCCCAAATAAACCCAAAAATCCCAAAATAAACCACAATAAACTCAACCCCAAAACTGAGACCCCAGACCCCAAAAAATTCAAAATAATCCCAAATAAAACCAAAATAACCCCCCAAAAAAACCCAAAAACACCCCAAAAAAACCCCAAAAAACCACCCCAAAAATCCCAAATTAAATACCAAAAAATCCCAAAATAAACCCAAAAAATTCAAAATAGTCTCAAATTAAAGCATGAGAAAACTCCAAATATACCCCAAAAAATCAAAATAAAAACCCCAAAAAAAACCCAAAAAAACCCCAAAACACCCCAAAAGTGAGACCCCACCCCAAAAACCCCAAATTGACCCCAAAAACCCCAAATTCCCCCCAAAAATCCCGATTTTCCCTCACGTGATGTTCAGGGGTTCCCCAAACACGTCCGGGTAGCGCAGAACCAACCTGGGGGGAATGGGGAGTCAGGGAACCCAAAAACAACAAAAAATACAAAAAAAAATCCCAAATAAAATCCCAAAAAACAGCAAAAAAACCCCCAAAAACAACAAAAAAAACCCCAAAATAAAACCCAAAAAAACAAAAAAAAACCCCAAAATAAAACCCCAAAATAAAACCCAAAAAAACCCCAAAATAAAACCCAAAAAAACCCCAAAATAAAACCCCAAAAACACCAAAAAACCCCAAAATAAAACCCCAAAAAATCCAAAATAAAACCCCAAAAAAAATCTAAAAAAACCCAAAAAAACCCTCCAAAATGAAACCCCAAAAACACCAAAAAAACCCAAGAAAACCCCAAAATAAAACCCAAAAAAACCCAAAATAAAACCCCAAAAACCCCAAAATAAAACCCCACAAACAACAAAAAAAACCCAAATAAAACCCCAAAATAAAACTCAAAAAAACCCAAAATAAAACCCAAAAATAAAACCCCAAAAACCCTAAAAAAACCAAAATAAAACCCAAAAAAAACCTAAAAAAAACCCAAAATAAAACCCCAAAAAAACCAAAATAAAACCCAAAAAAAACCCCAAAAAAACCCCAAAATAAAACCCAAAAAAACCCCAAAATAAAACCCAAAAAACACCAAAAAACCCAAAAAAACCCCAAAATAAAACCCCAAAAAAACCCAAAATAAAACCCCAAAAAACCCAAAATAAAACCCCAAAAAAATCCAAAAAAACCCCAAAATAAAACCCAAAAAAAACCCAAAAATCCCCAAAATGAAACCCCAAAAACACCAAAAAACCAAAAAAAAACCCCAAAAACACTAAAAAAACCCAAAATAAAACCCCAAGAAATCCCAAATAAAACCCCAAGAAATCCCAAAATAAAACCCCAAAACACCAAAAACACCAAAAAAACCACAAAATAAAACCCCAAAACCACCAAAAAACACAAAAAATCCCAAAATAAAACCCAAAAAACCCAAATAAAACCCCAAAATGAGCCCAGGGAACCCCAAAAACCCCCAAAAATCCTCAAAATCACAACAAAACCCCAAATAAAACCCCAAAACAACAAAATACCACCCAAAACCAACCCAGGACCCCCCCAAACCCCCCCAAAACCCCCCCAAATCCCCCCAGACCACCCCAAAATCCCTCTGGGACCCCAAATTTCACCCCAAATATCCCCAAATGCCTTGGGATTCCCCAAATCCCCCCCAAAATCCCCCCAGGACCCCCCAAACCTTTACTGGGACCCCCTAAATCTCCCCAAAACCCCTCTGAGACCCCCAAATTCCCCACAAATCCTCTCTGGGACCCCCAAATTTCCCAAAATCCCTCCCCAAAAACTCCTCTGGGACCCCCAAATTTCCTCCCCAAATCTTTGTGGGACCCCCCAAATGGTCCCAAATCACCCTAAAACCCCTCTGGGACCCCCAAAATTCTCCCCAAATTTCACCCAAATCCTCACTGGGACCCCCAAATCTCCCTAAATCCTCTCCAGGACCCCCCCAAACCCCTCTGGGACCCCCCCAAAATCCCCCCAGGACCCCCCAAAACCCCAAAAATCCCCCCACAATTCCTCCAAATCCCCTCTGGGACCCCCAAATCCCCCCAAAAGTCTTTTTGGGATCCCCAAAATCCCCCCCAGGACTCCCCAAAATTCCCCCAAAACCCCTCTGGGACCCTCCAAACCTTCCCCAAATCCTCCAAAACTCCTCTGGGACCCCCAAAATTTCCCTGAATTTCACCCAGGACCCCAAAAACCCCCCCAAATCCCCCCAGACCACCCCTAAACCCCTCTGGGTCCCCCCAAATTCCCCACAAATCCTCTCTGGGATCCCCTAAATCCTTCAAAATCCCCCAAAAACTCCTCTGGGACCCCCAAATTTCCTCCCCAAATCTTTCTGGGACCCCCCCAAATGCTCCCAAATCACCCCAAAACCCTCTGGGACCCCCAAAATTCTCCCCAAATCCCCCAAATTTCACCCAAATCCCCACTGGGACCCCCAAATCTCCCTAAATCCTCTCCAGGACCCCCCTAAACCCCTCTGGGTCCCCCCAAATACCCCAGAATCCTCTCTGGGACCCCCAAAATCTTTCTGGGACCCCCCAGTTCCCCAAAATCCCATCTGGGACCCCCCAAGTCACCCCAAAATCTTTCTGGGACCCCCAAAATTCCTCCAAAACCCCACAAGGACCCCACAAATCTCCCCTAAACCCCTCTGGGACCCCCAAATTTCACCCAGGACCCCCCAAAATCCCCTCAGATCCCCCCAAATCCCCACTGGGATCCCCCAAATCTCCCTAAATCCCCTCCAGGACCCCCTCAAAACCCTTCTGGGACCCCCCCAAAATTTCCCTGAATTTCACCCAGGACCCCCAAAAACCCCCCCAAAACCCCTCTGGGACCCCCAAAATCTTCCCCAGGACTCCCCTAAATCCCCCCAGGATCCCCCTAAACCCCTCTGGGACCCCTCAAAATCTCCCCAAATCCCCTCTGGGACTCCCCAAATCACCTCCAAGACCCCCCAAAATCACCCTCAAAATCCCTCTGGGATCCCCAAAACCCCTCCAGGACCCCCCCAAACCCCCCTAAGTCACCCCAAAACCCCTCTGGGACCCCCCAAATACCCCCAGAATCCTCTCTGGGACCCCAAATCTCCCCAAATCACCCCAAATTTCCCTCAAAAACCTCTCTGGGACCCCCCCAAATTTTTCGGGGACCCCCCCAGCTCCACGGAGGCCTCGGGGCCGAAGGTTTGGGGGGTCAGGGCCCCCCAAAATCACCCCCAAATCCCTCTGGGACCCCCAAAACCCCTCCAGGACACCCCCAAACCCCCCTAAGTCACCCCAGAACCCCTCTGGGACCCCCAAAATTCTCCCGAAATCCCCCCAAAATCCCCCCAAATTTTTCGGGGACCCCCCCCCAAATCTCACCGAGCCTCGTGGGGGCTCCACGAGGACCCCCCCAGCTCCACGGAGGCCTCGGGGCCGAAGGTTTGGGGGGTCAGGTCCCGGGGGCGCCCCCCAAGCGTCACCGTCAGGTTCCGGGCCCAGAGCAGGATTTTGGGGTCCCCCTGGGGGGGCCAGCGCAGGGGGGGGGGCGGCGCCTCCGAATCCTCGTCCTGAGCCAGCAGGGAACGGCCGGGACCCCCAAAACCCGGGGGGGACACGGGGGGGGCCTGCAAGGGAGGGGGACCCCGAAATTGGGGAGGGGGAACCCCAAAATCCGGGGGGGGGCACGGGGAGGGCCTGCAAGGGAGGGGGACCCCGAAATTGGGGAGGGGGGACCCCGACATTTGGGGGGGTCCTGAAATTTGGGAGGGGGACCCCCAAAATCCGGAGGGGAAACTGGGGGGACCCCTCCCATTGGGGAGGGGGGACCCCAAAATTGGGGGGAAATCCTAAAATTGGGGAGGGGAAAACTCCAAAATTGGGGGGACCCCAAAATTGGGGAGGGGATTCTGAAACTGGGGGGAAATCCTGAAATTGGGGAGGGGGACCCCCAAAATCCAGGGGGGAAACGGGGGGGGCCTGCAAGAGAGGGGGACCCCGAAATTGGGGAGGGGGGACCCCGAAATTGGGGTGAAATCTTTAAAATTGGGGAGGGGGAAAATCCCAAAATTGAGGGGGGGGAACCCCAAAATCCAGGGGGTGAAATGGGGGAGGTCTGGAAGAGAGGGGACCCCGAAATTGGGGAGGGGTCCTGAAATTGAGGAGGGGGGAAAGGGGGAGACCCCAAATTTGGAGAGGGACCCCCAAAATCCGGAGGGGGAAATGGGGGGGGCCTAGAAGAGAGGGGGAAAATTGGGGAGGGGGGACCCCGAAATTGGGGGGGAATCCTAAAACTGGGGAGGGGGAAACTCCAAAATTAGGAGGACCCCAAAATTGGGGAGGGGGATTCTGAAACTGGGGGGAAAAACCTGAAATTGGGGAGGGGGAACCCCAAAATCCAGGGGGAAAATGGGGGGGGCCTGGAAGAGAGGGGGACCCCGAAATTTGGGAGGGGTCCTGAAATTGGGGAGGGGGAACCCCAAAATCCGGGGGGGGGGCTGGAATGGGAGAGGGGGGAAATGGGGAGGGGGGACCCCGAAATTTGGGGAGGGGGAACCCCAAAATCCGGGGGGGGAAATGGGGGGGGCCTGGAAGAGAGGGGACCCCGAAATTGGGGAGGGGGGACCCCGAAATTGGGGGGAAATCCTAAAACTGGGGAGGGGGAACCCCAACATTGGGGGGACCCCAAATTTGGAGAGGGAACCCCAAAATCCAGGGGGGACACAACGGGGGGGCCTGGAAGAAAGGGGGACCCTGAAATTGGGGGTGAAATCTTTAAAATTGGGGAGGGGGAGTCCCAAAACTTGGGGAGGGGGCAGAAAAGGGTGAGGGGGACCCCAAAATTTGGGGCAGGGTCCTGAATTTGGGAAGGGGAAAACCCCAAAATTTGGGGAAGGGGACCCCGAAATTGGGGGGGGTCTGGAAATTTGGGAGGGGAAAAAATCCCAAAATTGGGGTGAAATCCTAAAATTGGGGAGGGGGCCCTGAAATTGGGGGGGCCCCAAAATTTGGGGGACCCCGAAATTGGGGGGAAATGGGGGGGGAACCCTTGGGGTCACTCAGGGGTCATTCAGGGGTCACTCAGTGGTCACTCATTGATCACTCAGGGGTCACTCAGGGGTCACTCAGGGGTCACTCATTGGTCACTCATTGGTCACTCAGGGGTCAGTATTTAGTGGTCAGTGGTCACTCAGGAGTCACTCAGGGGTCACTCGGCTCAGGGGTCACTCAGTGGTCACTCAGGGGTCACTCAGGGTCACTCAGGGGTCACTCAGGGGTCATTGCTCACTCAGGGTCACTCAGGGGTCATTGGTCACTCATTGGTCACTCAGGGGTCACTCAGAGGTCACTCATTGGTCACTCAGTGGTCACTCAGGGGTCACTCAGGGGTCAGTGGTCACTCAGGGTCACTCAGGGGTCACTCAGGGTCACTCAGGGGTCAGTGGTCACTCATTGGTCACTCAGGGTCACTCATTGGTCACTCAGTGGTCACTCAGTGGTCAGTGGTCACTCAGTGGTCAATGGTCACTCAGGGGTCACTCAGGGGTCACTCATTGGTCACTCAGTGGTCACTCAGAGATCACTCATTGGTCACTCAGTGGTCACTCAGGGGTCACTCAGGGTCACTCAGGGTCACTCAGGGTCACTCATTGGTCACTCAGTGGTCACTCAGGGTCACTCAGGGTCACTCAGTGGTCACTCAGGGGTCACTCAGGGGTCACTCAGGGTCACTCAGTGGTCACTCAGGGGTCAGGGGTCACTCAGTGGTCACTCAGTGGTCACTCAGGGGTCAGGGGTCACTCAGTGGTCAGTGGTCACTCAGTGGTCACTCAGGGGTCACTCAGGGTCACTCAGGGGTCACTCAGTGGTCACTCAGGGTCACTCAGGGTCACTCAGGGTCAGGGGTCACTCAGGGGTCACTCAGGGTCACTCAGTGGTCACTCAGTGGTCACTCAGGGGTCACTCAGGGGTCAGTGGTCACTCAGTGGTCACTCATTGGTCACTCAGTGGTCACTCAGTGGTCACTCAGTGGTCACTCAGTGGTCAGTGGTCACTCATTGGTCACTCAGGGTCACTCAGTGGTCACTCAGTGGTCACTCAGGGTCACTCACTGACCGCTGCGCGGTGCCCGGTGAACAGCGCCGTGTACGGGAGCTGCTCCTCCTGCAGCACCTGCAGCACCTCCCCGAGCACCGCGTCTGCACAACCACCAAAATCAACAAAATTCACCCCAAAATCACCCCAAAATCACCAAAATTTACCCCAAAATTCACCCAAAAACTGACCCAAAATACCCAAAATTAACCCCAAAAACTGATCCCAAAAACTGACCCAGTCCATCCCAGTCCATCCCAGTCCATCCCAGTCCCTCCCAGTCCACTCCCAGTCCATCCCAGTCCCTCCCAGTCCATCCCAGTTCATTCCCAGTCCATCCCAGTCCCTCCCAGTCCCTCCCAGTCCATCCCAGTCCCTCCCAGTCCCTCCCAGTCCATCCCAGTCCCTCCCAGTCCATCCCAGTCCCTCCCAGTCCATTCCCAGTCCATCCCAGTCCATCCCAGTCCATCCCAGTCCCTCCCAGTCCATCCCAGTTTGTTCCCAGTCCATTCCCAGTCCATCCCAGTCTATTCCCAGTTCCCTCCCAGTCCCTCCCAGTCCATCCCAGTCCCTCCCAGTCCCTCCCAGTCCATTCCCAGTCCATCCCAGTTCCATCCCAGTCCATCCCAGTCCATCCCAGTCCATTCCCAGTCCCTCCCAGTCCATCCCAGTTCCCTCCCAGTCCATCCCAGTTCATTCCCAGTCCCTCCCAGTCCATCCCAGTCCATCCCAGTCCCTCCCAGTCCATCCCAGTCCATCCCAGTCCCTCCCAGTCCATCCCAGTTTGTTCCCAGTCCATTCCCAGCCCCTCCCAGTCCATCCCAGTCCATCCCAGTCCATCCCAGTTTGTTCCCAGCTTGTTCCCAGTCCATCCCAGTCCCTCCCAGTCCATCCCAGTCCATCCCAGTCCCTCCCAGTCCCTCCCAGTCCATTCCCAGTCCATCCCAGTCCCTCCCAGTCCATCCCAGTTTGTTCCCAGTCCATTCCCAGTCCCTCCCAGTCCATCCCAGTCCATCCCAGTCCATCCCAGTCCCTCCCAGTCCATTCCCAGTCCATCCCAGTCCATTCCCAGTCCATCCCAGTCCATCCCAGTTTGCTCCCAGTCCCTCCCAGTCCCTCCCAATCCCATCCCAGTCCCTCCCAGTCCCTCCCAGTCCATCCCAGTCCATCCCAGTCCATCCCAGTCCCTCCCAGTCCCTCCCAGTCCCTCCCAGTCCATCCCAGTCCATCCCAGTCCATCCCAGTCCATCCCAGTCCATCCCAGTCCATTCCCAGTCCCTCCCAGTCCATCCCAGTCCCTCCCAGTCCATCCCAGTCCATCCCAGTCCATCCCAGTCTCACCGTTCCTGCTCAGAGCCTCTCTGGGTCCCATCAGGCCGGAGCTGGGGGGGAGGGGAGGGACAGTCAGGGGGGAGGGGCCCTGTGGGGGGTCCCTATGGGGTCCCTATGGGGTCTCTATGGGGCACAGGAGCCCTGTGGGTCCCTATGGGGCAAAGGATCCTATGGGGTCTCTATGGGGTCTCTATGGGTCACTATGGGGTCCCTATGGGGCACAGGAGCCCTATGGGGTCCCTATGGGGTCTCTATGGGGTCCCTATGGGGCACAGGAGCCCTATGGGGTCCCTATGGGGTCCCTATGGGGCACAGGAGCCCTATGGGGTCTCTATGGGGTCTCTATGGGGTCCCTATGGGTCCCTATGGGGTCACTATGGGGCACAGGAGCCCTATGGGGTCTCTATGGGGTCTCTATGGGGCACAGGAGCCCTATGGCTTTCTATGGGGTCTCTATAGGAGCCCTATGGGGTCCCTATGGGTCACTATGGGGTCTCTATGGGGCACAGGAGCCCTATGGGGTCTCTATGGGGTCTCTATAGGAGCCCTATGGGGTCCCTATGGGGCACAGGAGCCCTATGGCTTTCTATGGGGTCTCTATAGGAGCCCTATGGGGTCCCTATAGGGCACAGGAGCCCTATGGGGTCTCTATGGGGTCTCTATAGGAGCCCTATGGGGTCTCTATGGGGTCCCTATGGGTCACTATGGGGCACAGGAGCCCTATGGGGTCTCTATGGGGTCTCTATGGGGTCTCTATAGGAGCCCTATGGGGTCCCTATAGGGCAAAGGGTCCCTGTGGGGTCACTTTGGGGTCTCTATTGGGTCAGTATAGGGCAAAGGGTCTCCATGGGGTCTCTATGGGGTAAAAGGTCCCTATGGGGTCTCTGTGGGGTCTCTGTGGGGTCTCTATGGGGCAAAGGATCCTACGGGGTCCCTGTGGGGTTTCTATGGGGTCTTTATAGGGGAAAGGGTCTCTATGCGGTCACTCTATGGGGTCACTCTATGGGGTCCCTATAGGGTCACTCTATGGGGTCTCTATGGGATCTCTATGGGGTAAAAGGTCCCTATGGGGTCTCTGTGGGGTCTCTGTGGGGTCTCTATGGGGCAAAGGATCCTACGGGGTCCCTGTGGGGTTTCTATGGGGTCTTTATATGGGAAAGGGTCCCTATAGGGTCACTCTATGGGGTCCCTATGGGACTCTGTGGGGTCTCTATGGGGTCTCTATGGGTCCCTATGGGGTCCCTATGGGTCACTCACCCCCGGCTATGGGGCAGCCCCACTGTGGGGTCCCTATGGGGTTTTTATGGGGTCACTCACCCCCGGCTATGGGGCAGCCCCACTGTGGGGTCCCTATGGGGTCTCTATGGGTCACTCACCCTCTGCTATGGGGCAGCCCCACTGTGGGGTCCCTATGGGGTTTTTATGGGGTCACTCACCCCCGGCTATGGGGCAGCCCCACCAGCAGCACCGCCGGCTCCCCGGGGCCGCTCTCTATGGGTCTCTATGGGGTTTCTATGGGGTCACTCACTCTCTGCTATGGGGCAGCCCCACTGTGGGGTCTCTGTGGGTCTCTATGGGTCCCTATGGGTCACTCACCCCCGGCTGTGGGGCAGCCCCACTGTGGGATCACTCTCAGGGTCTCTATGGGGTTTCTATGGGGTTTCTATGGGGTCTCTATGGGTCCCTATGGGTCACTCACCCCCGGCTATGGGGCAGCCCCACCAGCAGCACCGCCGGCTCTATGGGGTCTCTATGGGTCCCTATGGGGTTTTTATGGGGTTTCTATGGGGTCCCTATGGGGTTCTATGGGGTCTCTATGGGGTTTCTATGGGGTCTCTTACCCCCGGCTATGGGGCAGCCCACTGTGGGGTCACTCTCAGGGTCTCTATGGGGTCTCTATGGGTCCCTATGGGTCACTCACCCCCGGCTGTGGGGCAGCCCCACCAGCAGCACCGCCGGCTCCCCGGGGCCGCTCTCCGTGGGCTCGGTGCGGTTGCGGAGCCCCCCCAGGGCCCCCCCGGGCAGGCTCAGCGGGGCCGGAGCCCCCAGCGCCCTCTGCAGGGTGAGCGGCAGCGCTGCAGCTGCGGGGCCTGAGACCCAGGGCAGGGACAGGGAGGAGCCTGCCGAGCTCAGGGCAGCCTGGAAGGATAAAAATGGTAAAATATCATAAATTCACCCCAAAAAACCCCAACCCTGCTGAGCCCAGGGCGTCCTGGAACCATAAAAAATATCAAATATTATCAAAAATGATAAAAAATCCCAAATTCAGCCCAAAAACCCCAAACCCCACTGAGCCCAGGGCGTCCTGGAATGATAAAAATGATAAAAAACCCCAAATTCACCCCAAAAACCCCACCCAGGGCAGGGCCAGGGAGGAGCCCGCCAAGCCCAGGGTGTCCTGAAAGAATAAAAATTATAAAATATTATAAAAATGCCAAATTCACCCCAAAAATCCCCAAACCCCAATGAGCCCAGGGCGTCCTAAAAGGATAAAAATGGTAAAATATCCTAAATTCACCCCAAAAAACCCCAACCCTGCTGAGCCCAGGGCGTCCTGAAATCACAGAAATTATAAAAATGATAAAAAACCCCAAATTCACCCCAAAAACCCCAAACCCCAATGAGCCCAGGGCATCCTAAAAGGATAAAAATGGTAAAATATCCTAAATTCACCCCAAAAACCCCAACCCTGCTGAGCCCAGGGCATCCTGAAATCACAGAAATTATAAAAATGATTAAAAACCCCAAATTCACTCAAATTGCCTTTAGCCCCGCCCCTTTTAGCCTATCTCCTTTTAGCCCCGCCCACTTTAGCCCCGCCCCTTTAGCCGCTCCTCCTTAGCCCTGCCTACGTAGCCCCTCCCCTTTTAGCCTATCTCCTTTTAGCCCCGCCCCCTTTAGCCCAGCCTCCTTTAGCCCCTCCCCTTTTAGCCCCACCCCTTTAGCCGTTCCCCCAGCCCCGCCCCATTTAGCCCCGCCCCTTTGGCCCTGTCCCCTTTTAGCCCCGCCCCTTTAGCCGCTCCTCCTTAGCCCCGCCCCCTTTTAACCCCTCCCCTTAAACCTCTCCCCTAGCCCCGCCCCATTTAGCCCCGCCCCTTTGGCCCTGCCCCCTTTTAGCCCATCCCCTTTTAGCCCCGCCCATTAGCCTGTCCTTAGCCCCGCCCCCTTTAGCCCCGCCTCTTTGGCCCTGCCCCCTTTTAGCCCCGCCCCTTTAGTCTTCCCCCTAGCCCCGCCCCATTTAGCCCCTCCCCTTTGGCCCTGCCCCCTTTTAGCCCACCCCTTTTAGCCCCGCCCATTAGCCTGTCCTCCTTAGCCCCGCCCCCTTTAGCCCCTCCCCATTTGGCCCCTCCCCTTTGCCCCCGCCCCCTTTTAGCCCCTCCCGTTTAGCCTCTCCCCTAGCCCCGCCCCTTTGGCCCCGCCCCCTTTTAGCCCATCCCCTTTTAGCCACGCCTATTTGCCTGTCCTCCTTAGCCCCGCCCATTTAGCTCCGCCCCTTTAGCCCCTCCTCGTTTGGCCCCTCCCCTTTGCCCCCGCCCCCTTTTAGCCCCTCCCATTTAACCGCTCCCCTAGCCCCGCCCCCTTTAGCCCCGCCCCTTTGGCCCTGCCCCCTTTTAGCCCCTCTCCTTTTAGCCCCGCCCCTTTAGCCGCTCCTCCTTAGCCCCGCCCCCTTTAGCCCCGCCCCTTTGGCCCCCCCCCCTTTAGCCCCGCCCCTTTAGCCGCTCCTCTTTAGTCCCGCCCCCTTTGGCCCCGCCCCATTTGGCCCCTCCCCTTTGCCCCGGCCTCCTTTTAACCCCTCCCTTTAAGCCTCTCCCCTAGCCCCGCCCCATTTAGCCCCGCCCCTTTGGCCTTGCCCCCTTTTAGCCCCTCCCCTTTTAACCACGCCCCTTTTAGCCCGTCCCCTTTTAGCCCCGCCCATTAGCCTGTCCTCCTTAGCCCCGCCCGATTAGCCCCTCCCTTTTAGCCCCGCCCCCTTTTAGCCCCGCCCCATTTGGCCCCTCCCCTTTTAACCCCGCCCCTTTAACCTCTCCCCTAGCACTGCCCCCTTTTAGCCCCTCCCCTTTAGCCTCTCCCCCTAGCCCTGCCCTATTTAGCCCCCCCCCTTTAGCTGTCCCCTAGCCCCGCCCCTTTGGCCCCGCCCCCTTTAGCCCCTCCCTTTTTAGCCCCGACCCTTTTAGCAGCTCATCTTTAGCCCAGCCCCCTCTGGCCCCGCCCCCTTTAGCCCCGCCCCTCACCCTCAGTTTGGTGAAGGCTCCGTTGGGCTCATTCCCGAACACGGCCCCGAACGCAGTCAGGTCATCCACGGATAACTGAGGAGAAAATGGGATTTTTTTGGGATTTTTTGGAATTTTTAAAATTTTTGGGTTATTTTGGAGTTTTTGGGGGGATTTTGGGTAATTTTGGGACTTTTTTGGTGATTTTTGGGCTAATTTTGAGGTTTTTTTCAGTATTTTTAGGGGCGTTTCAGGGCATTTTTTGGGATTTTATTTTTATTTTGGGGGTTATTTTGGGGATTTTTTTTGGTATTTTTAGTGATATTTTGAGGCATTAGTTTTAGGATTTGCGGGTTATTTTGGGAGGTTTTTGGGGTGTTTTTTGAGTAATTTTGGGGTATTTTGGAGTTATTTTGGGGTCATTTTTGGAGTATTTATTGGGTGCTTTTAAGGGTATTTTTGGGATATTTTTGGGTACTTTTGAGGTTATTTTTGGGATATTTTTAGGATATTTTTGAGATATTTCTGGGATATTTTTGGGGTAACTTAGAGGTAATTTTTGGGGTATTTTGGGGATATTTTTGGAGTATTTTTGATGTTATTTTTAGGGTTATTTTGGGATATTTTTGGTGTATTTTTGGGATATTTTTGGGCATTTTAAGGTATTTCTAGAGTATTTTTGAGGTTGTTTTTGGGGTTATTTTGGGCTATTTTTGGAGTATTTTGGTTTTATTTCTGGGGTATTTTATGGGCATTTTATGGGTATTTTTGAGGTTATTTTGGTGTATTTTTAGAGTATTTTTCGGGAAGTTTTGGGATTATTTTTTAGCTATTTTTGAGGTTGTTTTGGTGTATTTTTGGAGTATTTTTAGAGTATTTTTCAGGAAGTTTTGGGATTATTTTTTAGCTATTTTTGAGGGTATTTTTGAGGTTATTTTGGTGCATCTTGGGGGTATTTTTCTGGAAGTTTTGGGATTATTTTTGAGTGTATTTTTGAGGTTGTTTTGGTGTATTTTTGGGGTATTTTTAGAGTATTTCTTAGCTATTTTTGAGGGTATTTTTGAGGTTGTTTTGGTGTATTTTTGGGGTATTTTTAGAGTATTTTTCGGGAAGTTTTGGGATTATTTTTTAGCTATTTTTGAGGTTATTTTTGGGGTTATTTTTGAAGTTATTTTGGGATATTTGGGGGGATATTTTGGAGGTATTTTTGGGGATATTTTTGGAGTATTTTTGATGTTATTTTTAGGGTTATTTTGGGATATTTTTGGTGTATTTTTGGGATATTTTTGGGAATTTTGAGGTACTTGTAGAGTATTTTTGAGGTTGTTTTTGGGGTTTTTTTGGGGTATTTTTAGGGTATTTTTCAGGAAGTTTTGGGATTATTTTTTAGCTATTTTTGAGGGTATTTTTGAGGTTATTTTGGTGCATCTTGGGGGTATTTTTAGAGTATTTTTCTGGAAGTTTTGGGATTATTTTTGAGTGTATTTTTGAGGTTGTTTTGGTGTATTTTTGGGGTTTTTTTAGAGTATTTTCCGGGAAGTGTTGGGATTATTTTTTAGCTATTTTTGAGGTTATTTTTGAAGTTATTTTGGGATATTTGGGGGATATTTTTGGAGGTATTTTGGGGATATTTTT
This sequence comes from Zonotrichia leucophrys gambelii, assembly GCF_028769735.1. Taxonomy (NCBI): domain Eukaryota; kingdom Metazoa; phylum Chordata; class Aves; order Passeriformes; family Passerellidae; genus Zonotrichia; species Zonotrichia leucophrys. Next base: position 26,830 of record NW_026992768.1, read on the forward strand.
GGAGTATTTTTGATGTTATTTTTAGGGTTATTTTGGGATATATTTGGTGTATTTTTGGGACCTTTTTTAGGTTATTTTGGTGTATTTTTGGGGTATTTTTAGAGTATTTTTCGGGAAGTTTTGGGATTATTTTTTAGCTATTTTTGAGGTTATTTTTGGGGTTATTCTTGAAGTGATTTTGGGATATTTGGGGGGATATTTTGGAGGTATTTTTGGGGATATTTTGGGGATATTTTGTGGCTATTTTTGGGGTATTTTTGGGGTTATTTTTGGCTATTTTGCCTCACCTGATCCTGCAGGAACAGCAGCACCGTGCAGGGCAGGGTTTGGGGTTATTTTGGGATATTTTTAGGGTTATTTTGGGATATTTTTGGTGTATTTTTAGGATATTTTTCGGCATTTTTTAGAGTATTTTTCGGGACGTTTTGGGATTATTTTTTAGGTATTTTTGACGTTGTTTTTGGGGTTATTTTTGAAGTGATTTTTGGGATATTTGGGGGGATATTTTTGGGATATTTGGGGGCTATTTTTACGATATTTTTGGGGATATTTTGGGGTTATTTTTGGCTATTTTGCCTCACCTGATCCTGCAGGAACAGCAGCACGGTTCGCGGGCCCCGGCGCAGCCCCGGCTCCAGCAGCTGCTGCAGCTCCGGCTCCGACAGAGCCCGGCCCGCAGGGAGGGCTGGGGGCGCCCACAGGGACCTGGGGACCCCCAAATCATCCACAGACCCCAAATCAGCCCCAAGCCCCCCTGAGGGATTCTGAGGTGCCCCCAAATCCCCTCAAAACTCTCCCAAATTCCCCCCTAAAATATCCCCAAACCCCTCTTGAGGCCACTCAGCCCCCAAATCCCCTCAAAACTCCCCCAAAAAAAGGCCCAAATTCCCCCTAAAATATCCCCAAGCCCCCCCAAAACCCCTCTTGAGGCCACTCAGCCCCAAATCCCCTCAAAACTCCCCCAAAAAAGGCCCAAATTCCCCCCTAAAATATCCCCAAACCCTCTTGAGGCCACTCAGCCCCCAAATCCCCTCAAAATCTCCCCCCAAAAGCCCCAAATTCCCCCCTAAAATATCCCCAAAACCCCTCTTGAGGCCACTCAGCCCCCAAATCCCCTCAAAACTCCCTCCAAAAAGCCCCAAATCCCCCTAAAAGCCCCCTGCGCCCCCACAAACCTCCCCCAAAGCTTCTCAGCCCCCCAAATCCCCTCAAAACCCCCTCAAATCTCCTCAAAAAAAGGCCCAAATCCCCCCACAGAGACCCTCGAACCCCCTCAAAACCTCCCAAGGCTTCTCAACCCCCCCAGTTGCCTCAAAACCCCCTCAAATCTCCTCAAAAAAGCCCCAAATCCCCCTAAAAGACCCCTGAGCCCCCACAAATCTCCCCCAAAGCTTCTCAGCCCCCTAAATCCCCTCAAAACTCCCCAAAAAAGGCCCAAATTCCCTCCCAAAGGATCCCCAAGCCCCCCCCAAAACCCCTCTTGAGGCCACTCAGCCCCCAAATCCCCTCAAAACTCCCCCAAAAAGGCCCAAATTCCCCCCCAAAATATCCCCAAACCCCCCCAAAACCCCTCCTGAGGCCACTCAGCCCCCAAATCCCCTCAAAACTCCCTCCAAAAAGCCCCAAATCCCCTAAAAGACCCCTGCGCCCCCACAAATCTCCCCCAAAGCTTCTCAGCCCCCAAATCCCCTCAAAACCCCCTCAAATCTCCTCAAAAAAAGGCCCAAATCCCCCCACAGAGACCCTCGAACCCCCTCAAAACCTCCCAAGGCTTCTCAACCTCCCCCCAATCGCCTCAAAATTCCCTCAAATCTCCTCAAAAAAAGGTCCAAATCCCCCTAAAAGACCCCTGCGCCCCCACAAATCTCCCCCAAGGCTTCTCAGCCCCCCAAATCCCCTCAAAACTCCCAAAAAAGGCCCAAATTCCCCCCTAAAATATCCCCAAGCCCCCCCAAAACCCCTCTTGAGGCCACTCAGCCCCCAAATCCCCTCCAAACCCCCCCAAAAAAGGCCCAAATTCCCCCCTAAAATATCCCCAAACCCCTCTTGAGGCCACTCAGCCCCCAAATCCCCTCAAAACTCCCCCCAAAAAAGGCCCAAATCCCCCTAAAAGACCCCTGCGCCCCCACAAATCTCCCCCAAGGCTTCTCAGCCCCCCAAATCCCCTCCAAAACCACTCAAATCCCCTCAAAACCCCCTCAAATCCCCTCAAAACCCCCTCAAATCTCCTCAAAAAAAGGCCCAAATGCCCCACAGAGACCCTCGAACCCCCTCAAAACATCCCAAGGCTTCTCAACCTCCCCCAATCGCCTCAAAATTCCCTCAAATCTGCCCCCAAAAAGGCCGAAATCGCCCTAAAAGACCCCTGCGCCCCCACAAACCCCCCCCAAAGCTTCTCAGCCCACCCAAAATCCCCTCAAAACTCCCCAAAAAAGGCCCAAATTCCCCCCTAAAATATCCCCAAACCCCTCTTGAGGCCACTCAGCCCCAAAATCCCCTCAAAACTCCCCAAAAAAGGCCCAAATTCCCCCCTAAAATATCCCCAAACCCCTCTTGAGGTCACTCAGCCCCCAAATCCCCTCAAAACTCCCCAAAAAAGGCCCAAATTCCCCCTAAAATATCCCCAAACCCCCTCTTGAGGCCACTCAGCCCCCAAATCCCCTCAAAACTCCCCAAATTCCCCCCTAAAATATCCCCAAAACCCCTCTTGAAGCCACTCAGCCCCCAAATCCCCTCAAAACTCCCTCAAATTCCCCCCTAAAATATCCCCAAAACCCCTCTTGAGGCCACTCAGCCCCCAAATCCCCTCAAAACTCCCCCCAAAAAGGCCCAAATTCCCCCCTAAAATATCCCCAAAACCCCTCTTGAGGCCACTCAGCCCCCAAATCCCCTCAAAACTCCCCCAAAAAAGCCCCAAATCCCCCTAAAAGACCCCTGCGCCCCCACAAATCTCCCCCAAAGCTTCTCAGCCCCCAAATCCCCTCAAAACCCCCTCAAATCTCCTCAAAAAAAGGCCGAAATCGCCCTAAAAGACCCCTGCGCCCCCACAAATCTCCCCCAAAGCTTCTCAGCCCCCCAAATCCCCTCAAAACTCCCCCAAAAAAGGCCCAAATTCCCCCCTAAAATATCCCCAAACCCCTCTTGAGGCCACTCAGCTCCCAAATCCCCTCAAAACTCCCCCAAAAAGCCCCAAATTCCCCCTAAAATATCCCCAAAACCCCTCTTGAGGCCACTCAGCCCCCAAATCCCCTCAAAACTCCCTCCAAAAAGCCCCAAATCCCCCTAAAAGACCCCTGCGCCCCCACAAATCTCCCCCAAAGCTTCTCAGCCCCCCCCAAATCCCCTCAAAACCCCCTCAAATCTCCTCAAAATAAAGGTACAAATCCCCCCACAGAGACCCTCGAACCCCCTCAAAACATCCCAAGGCTTCTCAACCTCTCCCCAATCGCCTCGAAATTCCCTCAAATCTCCTCAAAAAAAGGTCTAAATCGCCCTAAAAGAGCCCTGCGCCCCCACAAATCTCCCCCAAGGCTTCTCAGCCTCCCAAATCCCCTCAAAACTCCCCTAAAAAAGGCCCAAATTCCCCCCTAAAATATCCCCAAGCCCCCCCAAAACCCCTCTTGAGGCCACTCAGCCCCCAAATCCCCTCAAAACCTCCTTAAATTTTCCTGAAAATGGCCCAAATTCCCCCCCAGGCTTCCCTGAGGGCTTCTCAGTGCCCCTAAACCCCCTCAGCCACACAAATCCCTTCAAAACCTCCTTAAATTTTCCTGAAAAAGCCGCAAATCTCCCCTAAAAAAGGCCCAAGTCCCCCTCCAGGCTCCCCTGAGGGCTCCTTGAGGCCTCTCAGCCCCCCTAAATCCCCTAAAAACTTCCTCAAATGTTCCCAAAAAGGCCCAAATTTCCTCCCAGAAAACCCCCAAGCCCCCCCAAAACCCCTCCTGAGGCCACACGGAGCCCCCAAACCCTCTCAGGCTCCAGAAATCCCCTCAAAACTCCCTCAAATCTCCCCAAAAAAAGCCCCGAATCCTCCTAAAGGATCCTCAAACCGCGCCAAATCCCCCCTCAAAGATCCCCAAGCCCCCTCAAACCACCCCGGAACCCTCTCAGCGCCCCCAAACACCCTCAAATCCCCCCGAAAAAAGCCGCAAATCCCCCCGGAGCTGTCAGTCCCCCCTCTCGCACCGTTCCGTGCTCCAGACGAGCAGCGGGAGCTGCGCGGCCCCCGCGGGCCCCGGGCCCGGAGCGAGCCCGGCCAGGGCCGAGAGCAGCGCCCAGAGCGCAGCCAGAGCCGCCATCTTGGAGCGTCCCCTCACGGCACAGGCCACGCCCCCTCTGCGGCGGACACGCCCCTTCAGCGCCTATGGCCACGCCCCCTCTGCAGCGGAGCGGCGGCACCTCAGGATTGGCCACGCCTCCTCAGAGCAGAGACCACGCCCCCTCCGAGCTGCAATCACGCCCACTCCGCAGCTGCCACGCCCCTTCAGAGCAGCGATCACGCCCCCTCAGAGGAGTGGACTCGCCCTCTGCGGCGGACACGCCCCCTCTGCAGAGACCACGCCCTTTTAGCGGCCGGGCCACGCCCCTTTCAGCTGCCGGGCCACGCCCCCCCGTAACGACCACGCATCCTCTGAAGCGGCCACGCCCCCTCAGCTCAGCGGACACACCCCCTCAGAGAAATGGCCACGCCCCCTCCGCAGTGATCACGCCCTTTCAGCGTGGGGGCCACGCCCCCTTGAGCAGCGACCACGCCCTCTCGGCGGGCACCGTCACCTGCAGGAGGGGCGGTCACGTGTAGGAGGTGCAGTCACGTGTCTCGGGAACGGTCACGTGCAGGAGGTGCAGTCACGTGTCTCGGGAACGGTCACGTGCAGGAGGTGCCGTCATGTGTAGGAGGGGCGGTCACGTGTAGGAGGTACTGGCGCGTGGTTGGCGTGAGGCCACGCCCACCCTTCGGTGCGGCCACGCCCCCTCCTCAATCCGCTCAGAGAGCCCCAAAATCCACCGGGATCCGAAATTCCCTCAGAGAGCCCCAAAAATCACCAAGAGAACACCAAAATCCCCTCAGGGAGCCTCAAAATTCCTTCAGAGAACCCCAAAATCCAGCGGGGCCCAAAAATTCCTTCAGAGAACCCAAAAATCCCCTCAGGAAGCCCCAAAAATCCACACAGAGAGTCCCAAAAATCGCCAAGAGAGCCCCAAAAATCCCCTCAGGGGTCCCCAAAATACCCTCAGGGAGCCCCAAAATCTCTTAATGGACCCCCAAAATCTACCAGGCCCCAAATTTCCCTCAGAGAGCCCCAAAATTACCTCAGAGATTCCCAAAAAAATTCCCTCAGAGAACCCCAAAAATCCCCTCAGGGAGCCCAAAATTCCTTTAGAGAACCCCGAAATCCACCGGGCCCCTAAATCCCCCCAGAGAGCCCCAAAATTACCTCAGAGAACCCCAAAAATCAGCAAGAGAGCCCCAAAATCCCTCAGGGATCACCAAATTCCTCAGAGAACCCAAAAATCCACCAGAGACCCCAAAATCCACCGGGTCCCAAAATCCCCTCAGAGAACCCCAAAATCCACTGGCTGCAAAATCTTCTCAGGAATCCCAAAAAATCAGCAAGAGAACCCCAAAATGCCCTCAGGGATCCCCAAAATTCCCTCAGGAGACCAAAATTCCTCAGAGAACCCCAAAATCCCCTCACTGACCCCAATTTCCACCTGGGCCCCAAATTCTCCCCAGCGATCCCCAAAATCCCCTCAGAGAGCCCAAAGTCCAACGGGGCCCAAAAATCACTGAGAGAGCCCCAAAATTCTGCCAGAGAACCCCAAAATCCCCTCAGGGATCCCAAAATACCCTCAGGGAGCCCCAAAACTCCCTTCAGACCCCAAAAATCCCCTCAGGGAGCCCAAAATTCATTCAGAGAACCCCAAAATCCCTCAGAT
>NW_026992769.1:0-32709 GCF_028769735.1 Zonotrichia leucophrys gambelii
CCGAAAGAAGAAGGTACGGATGTCCCCGGAGCTAAGCGCCGGTCCCGGGCACATTTCGGCAGAAGCCGCCGCACTGGAGTGCACTGTGACCGGCACAATCGCCTTTGCGCGAAGAAGCCGCTTCTTCGCCTCGGCAGCTGGAGAGTGCGGCTGCTTCGGAAAGGTGAAGAATGAAGCTGCACAACACTAGGATTGTGTGCGCAGCTTGCAAACTGATAGAAAACGTACCTTACCACAACCTACCTTTTCCAAACACATGAACATTCGGTTGGAAGGTGTTTTGGACAACTTTGTTTTTCGTCTTGCAAAACACTCTGCAAACCTCTCTGCAACATGTACAACACGATGGGAGATGTTTTCTGTGCAGGCACAGTTTCTCCTTGCCAGACATAGTGGAAAGTTTTTTGCAATGATGTAGACCACAAAAGTCCGAAAGAAGAAGGTACGGATGTCCCCGGAGCTAAGCGCCGGTCCCGGGCACATTTCGGCAGAAGCCGCCGCACTGGAGTGCACTGTGACCGGCACAATCGCCTTTGCGCGAAGAAGCCGCTTCTTCGCCTCCCGCAGCTGGAGAGTGCGGCTGCTTCGGAAAGGTGAAGAATGAAGCTGCACAGCACTAGGATTGTGTGCGCAGCTTGCAAACTGATAGAAAACAGTACCTTACCACACTCCTACCTTTTCCAAACACATGAACATTCGGTTGGAAGGTGTTTCGGACAACTTTGTTTTTCTTCTTGCAAAACACTCTGCAAACCTCTCTGCAACATGTAAAACACGATGGGAGATGTTTTTGTGCAGGCACATTTTCTCCTTGCCAGACATAGTGGAATAGTTTTTTGCAATGATGTAGACCACAAAAGTCCCGAAAGAAGAAGGTACGGATGTCCCCGGAGCTAAGCGCCGGTCCCGGGCACATTTCGGCAGAAGCCGCCGTACTGGAGTGCACTGTGACCGGCACAATCGCCTTTGCGCGAAGAAGCCGCTTCTTCGCCTCCGGCAGCTGGAGAGTGCGGCTGCTTCGGAAAGGTGAAGAATGAAGCTGCACAGCACTAGGATTGTGTGCGCAGCTTGCAACTGATAGTAAACAGTACCTTACCACATCTACCTTTTCCAAACACATGAACATTCGGTTGGAAGGTGTTTTGGACAACTTTGTTTTTCTTCTTGCAAAACACTCTGCAAACCTCTCTGCAACATGTAAAACACGATGGGAGATGTTTTCTGTGCAGGCACAGTTTCTCCTTGCCAGACATAGTGGAATAGTTTTTTGCAATGATGTAGACCACAAAAGTCCCGAAAGAAGAAGGTACGGATATCCCCGGAGCTAAGCGCCGGTCCCGGGCACATTTCGGCAGAAGCCGCCGCACTGGAGTGCACTGTGACCGGCACAATCGCCGTTGCGCGAAGAAGCCGCTTCTTCGCCTCCGGCAGCTGGAGAGTGCGGCTGCTTCGGAAAGGTGAAGAATGAAGCTGCACAGCACTAGGATTGTGTGCGCAGCTTGCAAACTGATAGAAAACAGTACCTTACCACTCCTACCTTTTCCAAACACATGAACATTCGGTTGGAAGGTGTTTTGGACAACTTTGTTTTCTTCTTGCAAAACACTCTGCAAACCTCTCTGCAACATGTAAACACGATGGGAGATGTTTTCTGTGCAGGCACAGTTTCTCCTTGCCAGACATAGTGGATAGTTTTTTGCAATGATGTAGACCACAAAAGTCCCGAAAGAAGAAGGTACGGATGTCCCCGGAGCTAAGCGCCGGTCCCGGGCACATTTCGGCAGAAGCCGCCGTACTGGAGTGCACTGTGACCGCACAATCGCCTTGCGCGAAGAAGCCGCTTCTTGCCTCCGGCAGCTGGAGAGTGCGGCTGCTTCGGAAAGGTGAAGAATGAACTGCACAACACTAGGATTGTGTGCGCAGCTTGCAAACTGATAGAAAACAGTACCTTACCACACTCCTACCTTTTCCAAACACATGAACATTCGGTTGGAAGGTGTTTTGGACAACTTTGTTTTTCTTCTTGCAAAACACTCTGCAAACCTCTCTGCAACATGTACAACACGATGGGAGATGTTTTCTGTGCAGGCACAGTTTCTCCTTGCCAGACATAGTGGAGTAGTTTTTTGCAATGATGTAGACCACAAAAGTCCCGAAAGAAGAAGGTACGGATGTCCCCGGAGCTAAGCGCCGGTCCCGGGCACATTTCGGCAGAAGCCGCCGTACTGGAGTGCACTGTGACCGGCACAATCGCCTTTGCGCGAAGAAGCCGCTTCTTCGCCTCCGGCAGCTGGAGAGTGCGGCTGCTTCGGAAAGGTGACGAATGAAACTGCACAACACTAGGATTGTGTGCGCAGCTTGCAAACTGATAGAAAACAGTACCTTACCACACTCCTACCTTTTCCAAACACATGAACTTTCGGTTGGAAGGTGTTTCGGACAACTTTGTTTTTCTTCTTGCAAAACACTCTGCAAACCTCTCTGCAACATGTACAACACGATGGGAGATGTTTTCTGTGCAGGCACAGTTTCTCCTTGCCAGACATAGTGGAGTAGTTTTTTGCAATGATGTAGACCACAAAAGTCCCGAAAGAAGAAGGTACGGATGTCCCCGGAGCTAAGCGCCGGTCCCGGGCACATTTCGGCAGAAGCCGCCGCACTGGAGTGCACTGTGACCGGCACAATCGCCTTTGCGCGAAGAAGCCGCTTCTTCGCCTCCGGCAGCTGGAGAGTGCGGCTGCTTCGGAAAGGTGAAGAATGAAGCTGCACAACACTAGGATTGTGTGCGCAGCTTGCAAACTGATAGAAAACAGTACCTTACCACACTCCTACCTTTTCCAAACACATGAACATTCGGTTGGAAGGTGTTTGGACAACTTTGTTTTTCTTCTTGCAAAACACTCTGCAAACCTCTCTGCAACATGTACAACACGATGGGAGATGTTTTCTGTGCAGGCACAGTTTCTCCTTGCCAGACATAGTGGAAAAGTTTTTTGCAATGATGTAGACCACAAAAGTCCCGAAAGAAGAAGGTACGGATGTCCCCGGAGCTAAGCGCCGGTCCCGGGCACATTTCGGCAGAAGCCGCCGCACTGGAGTGCACTGTGACCGGCACAATCGCCTTTGCGCGAAGAAGCCGCTTCTTCGCCTCCGGCAGCTGGAGAGTGCGGCTGCTTCGGAAAGGTGAAGAATGAAGCTGCACAACACTAGGATTGTGTGCGCAGCTTGCAAACTGATAGAAAACAGTACCTTACCACACTCCTACCTTTTCCAAACACATGAACATTCGGTTGGAAGGTGTTTTGGACAACTTTGTTTTTCTTCTTGCAAAACACTCTGCAAACCTCTCTGCAACATGTACAACACGATGGGAGATGTTTTCTGTGCAGGCACAGTTTCTCCTTGCCAGACATAGTGGAAAAGTTTTTTGCAATGATGTAGACCACAAAAGTCCCGAAAGAAGAAGGTACGGATGTCCCCGGAGCTAAGCGCCGGTCCGGGGCACATTTCGGCAGAAGCCGCCGCACTGGAGTGCCCTGTGACCGGCACAATCGCCTTTGCGCGAAGAAGCCGCTTCTTCGCCTCCGGCAGCTGGAGAGTGCGGCTGCTTCGGAAAGGTGAAGAATGAAGCTGCACATCACTAGGATAGAGTGCGCAGCTTGCAATCTGGTAGAAAACAGTACCTTACCACACTCCTACCTTTTCCAAACACATGAACATTCGGTTGGAAGGTGTTTTGGACAACTTTCTTTTTCTTCCTGCAAAACACTCTGTAGACTTCTCTGCAACATGTACAACACGATGGGAGATGTTTTCAGCCCTGACCCAGATTCTCCTTGCCAGACATAGCGGAAAAACTTTTTGCGAAGTTGGTGTGGACAAGAAACGCTAAAGACCAAAGTATGGAGTTTTCCGTAGCTAAGACTGCATGAAAGCAAAAGACTGCCCTCTTCAAAAATGGCTATTAGGAGGACTCGGAAAAGTACAAATTAGCCAGCCTCTTTTTTGACCCCACGAAGTTGATGGGGCAGCTATTCCTGAAAGCCTTGCCTGGCATATGAAGGAGGACAAAGCAATGTACTCGGCATGGATTTTCCTGGGGAATTTCATGCTGAACAACTTTTTCAACACCTCTGATGAATCAACTTGACTGGTAGATGAAGGGAATATTGTCTGCGTGGCCTTCAGGGAGGTTTTTTACATTTCTCTACATGGCTGCACACATACATACGGGAAGCAATAATGCAAAAGGGAGGGAGCCAGTGTCTTTTAAGTGATGCTGAGTGAAAAGACAAGAGGCAGTGGGCACACACTGAAATACAGGAGATTGCCTATGAACATCACCAAATGATGTTTTACTGTGAGGGTGACTGAACCGCGGCACAGACTGCCCAGAAAGCTTCTGAAGCCTGGATCTTAGAAGACATTAAAAGTACACCCAGATAGAATCGCGGGCAAGAGGCTCTAGGTATCCTGGTTGAACAGGGGGGGTTGGGCCTGGTGAGCCCCACTGAGCCCTACCACTCTCATTCATTCTGTGTAGTGAATTCTCTTCGAGATGCATTTCAAGCACTGGCATGACAAAGTTCTGTGCAGACAGAGATCCAAATGGACATGGGATCCATGTTCCTTAAGCAGTGTTCAAGAAGAATGTAAAACTCTGGGACAAGTGTCTCTTCCCTAACTGAATCCCTTTCATGGGAAAATTCCCAGCTACAGAAAGACCTTCTGATACGCATGCTCAGGACTGACACTGGTTGAGGAAATTTCCCCCTATGTGTATCTAAGACCAGTTAGGATCATCACCCAAGACTTGTCAACATAGTCACAGAATGTCTATTGTAAAGAAGTGACAACTTACATCAGAATGGCAAATATTGGTCCACAAAATGGATTAATGAATAGTAATTATCTACTTGGGTTAAAAAGAAAAATAAAGAGTTGGTCTTTATTTATCAATTTCATTGCAATATTGATAAGGGAAGAAAAAGACCTCAGTCCTGGACTTTCTGAACTGGAAGAAAGATTTTAAAAATTCCTTGTAGAAATCAATTCTTATGACCAGATTATTCAAACAATTTTAGTTGGTAAAAAAGTCCCAGATTTGTCTAGTTTTGTTTGCCAGGGAAATAGGCCGTGGTTTGTGTTTGGGGGCCTGCGGCTGGGAGTGGCCAGCTGGCTCCTGAAAATCCAGGCCGCGCAGGATGGTTCCCAGACCCAAGGGGGCACCAGCGCCGAGTCGGGCTGGTTTGATAGAGCCAAGTGGCTCCTGCAATCTGCCAGCCAGAAGCGGGACGGGTGAGTTTTGTTTGCCAGGGAAAAGGGCCGCAGTTTGTGTTTGGGGGCCTGCGGCTGGGAGTGGCCGGCTGGCTCCTGAAAATCCACGTACGCAGGATGGTTCCCAGATGAAAGGTGGCACCAGTGCCGCGTCGGGCTGGTTTGATAGAGGCAAGTGGCTCCTGCAATCTGCCAGCCAGAAGATGGGCAGGTCAGTCTTTTTACCGGTGAAAAGGGACGTAGTTTGTGTTCGGGGGCCTGTGTCTGGGAGTGGCCGGCTGGCTCCTGAAATTCCACGATACGCAGGATGGTTCCCAGGTGAAAGGTGGCACCAGTGCCAAGTCGGGCTGGTTTCATAGAGCCAAGTGGCTCCTGAAATCTGCCAGCCAGAAGCGGGGTGGCTGGGTTTTGTTTGCCAGGGAAAAGGGTCGTGGTTTTTGTTCGGGGGTCTGTGTCTGGGAGTGGCCGGCTGGCTCCTGAAACTCCACGCCGCACAGGATGGTTCCCAGACGAATGGGGGCACCAGTGCCAAGTCAGGCTGGTTTGATAGAGCAAGTGGCTCCTGCAATGTGCCAGCCAGAAGTGGGGCGGGTGAGTTTTTTTGCCAGGGAAAAGGGTCGTGGGTTTTTGTTCGGGGGTCTGTGTCTGGGAGTGGCCGGCTGGCTCCTGAAACTCCACGCCGCACAGGATGGTTCCCAGACGAATGGGGGCACCAGTGCCAAGTCAGGCTGGTTCGATAGAGCCAAGTGGCTCCTGCAATCTGCCAGCCAGAAGCGGGGCGGGTGAGTTTTTTTTGCCAGGGAAAAGGGCTGTGGTTTGTGTTCGTGGGCCTGTGGCTGGGAGTGGCCGGCTGGCTCCTGAAAATCCACGCCACGCAGGATGGTTCCCAGATGAAAGGTGGCACCAGTGCCGAGTCAGGCTGGTTTGATAGAGCCAAGTGGCTCCTGCAATCTGCCAGCCAGAAGTGGGGCAGGTCAGTTTTACTTCCAGGGAAAAGGGCCGTAGTTTGTGTTTGGGGGCCTGCGGCTGGGAGTGGCCTGGCTGGCTCCTGAAAATCCACGATACGCAGGATGGTTCCCAGACCCAAGGGGGCACCAGTGCCGAGTCGGGCTGGTTTCATAGAGGCAAGTGGCTCCTGCAATCTGCCAGCCAGAAGCGGGGTGGGTGAGTTTTGTTTGCCAGGGAAAAAGGGCGGTGTTTTGTGTTTGGGGGCCTGTGGCTGGGAGTGGCCGGCTGGCTCCTGAAAATCCACGCCGGGCATGATGGTTCCCAGACCCAAGGAGGCACCAGTGCGGAGTCGGGCTGGTTTGATAGAGGCAAGTGGCTCCTGCAATCTGCCAGCCAGAAACGTGGTAGCTCAGTTTTTTTCCAGGGTAAAGGGCCGTGGTTTGTGTTTGGGGGCCTTTGGCTGGGAGTGGCCGGCTGGCTCCTGAAAATCCACGCCGCGTAGGATGGCTCCCAGACCCAAGGTGGCACCAGTGCCGAGTCGGGCTGGTTTGATAGAGCCAAGGGGCTCCTGCAATCTGCCAGCCAGAAGCGGGGCGGGTGAGTTTTGTTTGCCAGGGAAAAGGGCCGTGGTTTGTGTTCGAGGGCCTGTGGGCGGGAGTGGCCGGCTGGCTCCTAAAAAACCACAATACGCAGGATGGTTCCCAGATGAAAGGAGGCACCAGTGCCAAGTCGTGCTGGTTTGATAGTACCATGTGACTCCTGCAATCTGCCATCCAGAAGCGGGGCAGCTGAGTTTTTTTTCAAGGGAAAAGGGCCGTCGTTTGTGTATGGTGTCCTGTAGTTGGTAGGGGCAGCTGGCTCCTGAAAATCCACGATACACAGGATTGTTCCCAGACCCATGCTGGCTCCAATGCAATGTCGGCCTGATTTGACTGCGTCAAATGTCCCTTGCGTTACTCATTTCAAAGAAATCTTGTGTCCTAATGTTCTCACAGAAGACTGTTAAAATTTGCCTATTTTTCTGGATTTGTTTTATTCTTTTTTCTGTACCTTCTACTTCTCTCCACTCTCTGAGAACTTTGACCATTATGTTAGTTGACCTAATGTAAAATTCTCGAAGCAAAGTAAGAGAAGCCAATAAAGAAAGGCAAATTTGTTAATTGCAGGTGGAAAGAGGGAGGCCAACAAAAGGAAGCAGAAGAACAATAATAATGAAATGCTCCCCTGTCTTCTGTGAAAAGTAGAGGCACAGACAAGAAAGAGCAAGTGCAAAATTCTCACTAGAGAAACGCACTTTATCTGACTAAAGTAATTTCCGGTGCATTTCTTGCCTTTTTCTCATGCCAAACATATTAATCATTGAAGGTGTCCCTTTCCTCTTTCTGGAATACAGCTAGGAAGATGGCTGTGTCATTGCTGACAAGCTGCTATTCTAAGAGGTGTCCAGCTGAAAGTCCTAGATCAATGGATTTCCTCTGTCACTTTGATATGGCATGACTTAGAGTTTCAGCAAATGAACTTGCAAGCCTTACAATTCTTTGCCCCTTGAATGGTCAGATAGGCTCCTTGGCAACTGGCATTTGTGTGGACACGAAACTATGCAGAATTTGTACCATGAGATGATGCCAAATGAGTCACGCCGGTAGATTAACTAGGAGAGCACAAGAAGAGAGTACACAAGAAGACAGTACAATCTCCTTTTTTCTGAAACACTGTAGAGATCAAATTGAACACAAATCCTCCTGGGCTAGTTCTTGCAAAAGCCTAGGAGTTCTTTTTGTGTTCACACGCCTGGAATATTTAGCTTTGGATCACAGCAGAATGCAGATGACAAAACAAGGCCTTGAAGTCACATCCAGTATGAAGCAGTATGAAAGAAGAAAGCAGCTGAGAGTACCAACCCTGCTAGGTAATCTCAGTATTCCTCTTGACATTAGCAGAAATTTGAAATGAGTCTCTGAAAATGACAAAGGAGGCAGAAGAAAAGGGAGCGATGACTCCTCTTGCATAGTGTTTCCTAACAGGGATCTTCAAAATGGAAAGATTGTATCATCCTTTCAACTGAAGGAAGGTATGAAAACAACAGGAAGGAAATGGCATCACATGCTAGAAAGACTCTGGGCAGTGTACTTCTAGACAGAAAGGCCACTGATGGAAAACCAACTAAACTGGCACCAATGCAGCAGCATTGTACTAAAGCCAGAAATGTCCAGCGCTTCACTCTCTGCCATTCCATTCAGATGCACACAGCAGCTCTGCAACAGTCCTACTGATCATCTCCTTGGCAAACTTGGAGTTGAGGGTCCGTGGTGAGGCAGAGTCCCCAGCAAGATGCAAAGGAGAGCTGCTTTCTTGCAACTTTGCCTTTATCAGTTCCATAGCTTTAAGCCATAACAAACACCATTCAACCAACCACCATACACCAGGCTTTGAACACACGACCGTTCTAGAACTTGTTGATCTACCTCTAATTCAGCTGCCTCACCTTCCCACAGTCCTTTTCTACTTAGCCAATGGAATGGGCCTCAGCCCAAGGCCTTCCTTTCGTAAGCTTCTAGCTAGATGCAGCAGCAAACCACTACTTTCTTCTGTGCCAAGACTTCAGGTAGACCATTTGCATCTGCCCTTCCAGTGAAACCTAACGGGGAGAGAAAAGCCTCTCACAGATGTTCAGTCATTCCATTAGCTACACAGGCCAAATCAAAAGAAAAGCAAGCTATGGGTTTGTGTACTTGCTCCTACACAACACCTGCTGCCCTCTGACAATCAACTAGCAGAAAACCAGCAAAACTGAGACTTGAGGCAAACAACCCTTTGAAGGGAATAATGATGTCAGCAATTATGACAACACATTTCCAGGCTACCGAGATACTTGAAATGTCAGCAAAGGCTGGAGACCAAAGGCTGAACTAATAGGGAAAGGGTAAAAGAATCCCAAGAAAAACATGACCGAAGGTTAAAACAATTCCAAGAAAAACATAGGCAACTGACCTGTTGAAGCCTTCAGGAAATCAGTGGCCGCTGATTTACACAGGCCATTCAAGTTAATTGACCCGTGCACCTTCCACCCCTTTTTCACCTTTCGGCACACTAGGGTGAATTGTGAGCATGAAATCACAATTCCTTGGATTCTCTTCTTAACTTGACGAGAGAAATTCAGCAACTGAAGTACCTGTAACTGATGTGATACCCAGGAACACCGAGTTGACACATTTCATTTTGTTCAAACACAGCTAGCAAATCTAAGGGGACAAGGCTGGCTTCTTTTCATGGCAATTTTCTTGTTTTACAACCTGGTGAAACTTTTTCATTAGCTTCTCTCTAACAGCAAAAAGTCCAGTTCACTGTCCCGTCCTACTGCTGCAAGTAAACCATTTGCATTGCCAAGACCAAAAACCGAATTGGAAGGTACAGAGACCTCCGGAGCCATCAGCAGATACGGAGCACATTTCGGTAGAAGCCGCCGCACTGGAGTGCACTGTGACCGGCACAATCGCCTTTGCTCGAAGAAGCCGCTTCTTCGTCTCCGCGAGCCGGAGAGAGCGGCTGCTTTCGAAAGCTGGAGAATGAAGCTGCACAACACTGGGATAGTGTGCGCAGCTTGCAAACTGATAGAAAACAGTACCTTACCACACTCCTACCTTTTCCAAACACCGGAACATTCCGTTGGAAGGTGTTTTGGACAACTTTGTTTTTCTTCTGCAAAACACTCTGCAGAGCTCTCTGCAACATGTACAACACGATAGGAGGTGTTTTCTGTGCAGGCACAGTTTCTCCTTGCCAGACATAGTGGAATAGTTTTTTGCAATGATTTAGACCACAAAAGTCCCGAAAGAACAAGGTAAGGATGTCCCCGGAGCTAAGCGCCGGTCCCGGGCACATTTCGGCAGAAGCCGCCGCACTGGAGTGCACTGTGACCGGCACAATCGCCTTTGCGCGAAGAAGCCGCTTCTTCGCCTCCGGCAGTTGGAGAGTGCGGCTGCTTCGGAAAGGTGAAGAATGAAGCTGCACAACACTAGGATTGTGTGCGCAGCTTGCAAACTTGTAGAAAACAGTACCTTACCACTCTCCTACCTTTTCCAAACACATGAACATTCGGTTGGAAGGTGTTTTGGACAACTTTGTTTTTCTTCTTGCAAAACACTCTGCAAACCTCTCTGCAACATGTAAAACACGATGGGAGATGTTTTCTGTGCAGGCACAGTTTCTCCTTGCCAGACATAGTGGAATAGTTTTTTGCAATGATGTAGACCACAAAAGTCCCGAAAGAAGAAGGTACGGATGTCCCCGGAGCTAATCGCTGGTCCCGGGCACATTTCGGCAGAAGCCGCCGCACTGGAGTGCACTGTGACCGGCACAATCGCCTTTGCGCGAAGAAGCCGCTTCTTCGCCTCCGGCAGCTGGAGAGTGCGGCTGCTTCGGAAAGGTGACGAATGAAGCTGCACAACACTAGGATTGTGTGCGCAGCTTGCAAACTGATAGAAAACAGTACCTTACCACACTCCTACCTTTTCCAAACACATGAACATTCGGTTGGAAGGTGTTTTGGACAACTTTGTTTTTCTTCTTGTAAAACACTCTGCAAACCTCTCTGCAACATGTACAACACGATGGGAGATGTTTTCTGTGCAGGCACAGTTTCTCCTTGCCAGACATAGTGGAAAAGTTTTTTGCAATGATGTAGACCACAAAAGTCCCGAAAGAAGCTGGTACGGATGTCCCCGGAGCTAAGCGCCGGTCCCGGGCCCATTTCGGCAGAAGCCGCCGTACTGGAGTGCACTGTGACCGGCACAATCGCCTTTGCGCGAAGAAGCCGCTTCTTCGCCTCCGGCAGCTGGAGAGTGCGGCTGCTTCGGAAAGGTGACGAATGAAACTGCACAACACTAGGATTGTGTGCGCAGCTTGCAAACTGATAGAAAACAGTACCTTACCACACTCCTACCTTTTCCAAACACATGAACATTCGGTTGGAAGGTGTTTTGGACAACTTTGTTTTTCTTCTTGCAAAACACTCTGCAAACCTCTCTGCAACATGTAAAACACGATGGGAGATGTTTTCTGTGCAGGCACAGTTTCTCCTTGCCAGACATAGTGGAAAAGTTTTTTGCAATGATGTAGACCACAAAAGTCCCGAAAGAAGAAGGTACGGATGTCCCCGGAGCTAAGCGCCGGCCCCGGGGCACATTTCGGCAGAAGCCGCCGCACTGGAGTGCACTGTGACCGGCACAATCGCCTTTGCGCGAAGAAGCCGCTTCTTCGCCTCCGGCAGCTGGAGAGTGCGGCTGCTTCGGAAAGGTGACGAATGAAACTGCACAACACTAGGATTGTGTGCGCAGCTTGCAAACTGATAGAAAACAGTACCTTACCACACTCCTACCTTTTCCAAACACATGAACATTCGGTTGGAAGGTGTTTTGGACAACTTTGTTTTTCTTCTTGCAAAACACTCTGCAAACCTCTCTGCAACATGTAAAACACGATGGGAGATGTTTTCTGTGCAGGCACAGTTTCTCCTTGCCAGACATAGTGGAAAAGTTTTTTGCAATGATGTAGACCACAAAAGTCCCGAAAGAAGAAGGTACGGATGTCCCCGGAGCTAAGCGCCGGTCCGGGGCACATTTCGGCAGAAGCCGCCGCACTGGAGTGCACTGTGACCGGCACAATCGCCTTTGCGCGAAGAAGCCGCTTCTTCGCCTCCGGCAGCTGGAGAGTGCGGCTGCTTCGGAAAGGTGAAGAATGAAGCTGCACAACACTAGGATTGTGTGCGCAGCTTGCAAACTTGTAGAAAACAGTACCTTACCACACTCCTACCTTTTCCAAACACATGAACATTCGGTTGGAAGGTGTTTTGGACAACTTTGTTTTTCTTCTTGCAAAACACTCTGCAAACCTCTCTGCAACATGTAAAACACGATGGGAGATGTTTTCTGTGCAGGCACAGTTTCTCCTTGCCAGACATAGTGGAATAGTTTTTTGCAATGATGTAGACCACAAAAGTCCCGAAAGAAGAAGGTACGGATGTCCCCGGAGCTAAGCGCCGGTCCCGGGCACATTTCGGCAGAAGCCGCCGTCTGCAGTGCACTGTGACCGGCACAATCGCCTTTGCGCGAAGAAGCCGCTTCTTCGCCTCCGGCAGCTGGAGAGTGCGGCTGCTTCGGAAAGGTGAAGAATGAAGCTGCTCAACACTGGGATAGTGTGCGCAGCTTGCAAACTGATAGAAAACAGTACCTTACCACTCTCCTACCTTTTCCAAACACATGAACATTCGATTGGAGGGTGTTTTGGATAACTTTCTTTTTCTTCCTGCAAAACACTCTGTAGACTTCTCTGCAACATGTACAACACGATGGGAGATGTTTTCAGCCCTTACCCAGATTCTCCTTGCCAGACATAGTGGAAAAACTTTTTACGAAGTTGGAGTGGACAAGAAACGCTAAAGACGAAAGTATGGAGTTTTCCGTAGCTAAGACTGCATGAAAGCAAAAGACTGCCCTCTTCAAAAATGGCTATTAGGAGGACTCAGAAAAGTACAAGTTAGCCAGCCTCTTTTTTGACCCCACGAAGTTGATGGGGCAGCTATTCCTGAAAGCCTTGCCTGGCATATGAAGGAGGACAAAGCAATGTACTCGGCATGGATTTTCCTGGGGAATTTCATGCTGAACAACTTTTTCAACACCTCTGATGAATCAACTTGACTGGTAGATGAAGGGAATATTGTCTGTGTGGCCTTCAGGGAGGTTTTTTACATTTCTCTACATGGCTGCACACATACATACGGGAAGCAATAATGCAAAAGGGAGGGAGCCAGTGTCTTTTAAGTGATGCTGAGTGAAAAGACAAGAGGCAGTGGGCACACACTGAAATACAGGAGATTGCCTATGAACATCACCAAATGATGTTTTACTGTGAGGGTGACTGAACCGCGGCACAGACTGCCCAGAAAGCTTCTGAAGCCTGGATCTTAGAAGACATTAAAAGTACACCCAGATAGAATCGCGGGCAAGAGGCTCTAGGTATCCTGGTTGAACAGGGGGGGTTGGGCCTGGTGAGCCCCACTGAGCCCTACCACTCTCATTCATTCTGTGTAGTGAATTCTCTTCGAGATGCATTTCAAGCACTGGCATGACAAAGTTCTGTGCAGACAGAGATCCAAATGGACATGGGATCCATGTTCCTTAAGCAGTGTTCAAGAAGAATGTAAAACTCTGGGACAAGTGTCTCTTCCCTAACTGAATCCCTTTCATGGGAAAATTCCCAGCTACAGAAAGACCTTCTGATACGCATGCTCAGGACTGACACTGGTTGAGGAAATTTCCCCCTATGTGTATCTAAGACCAGTTAGGATCATCACCCAAGACTTGTCAACATAGTCACAGAATGTCTATTGTAAAGTGACAACTTACATCAGAATGGCAAATATTGGTCCACAAAATGGATTAATGAATAGTAATTATCTACTTGGGTTAAAAAGAAAAATAAAGAGTTGGTCTTTATTTATCAATTTCATTGCAATATTGATAAAGGAAGAAAAAGACCTCAGTCCTGGACTTTCTGAACTCGAAGAAAGATTTCAAAAATTCCTTGTAGAAATCAATTCTTATGACCAGATTATTCAAACAATTTTAGTTGGTAAAAAAGTCCCAGATTTGTCTAGTTTTGTTTGCCAGGGAAATAGGCCGTGGTTTGTGTTTGGGGGCCTGTGGCTGGGAGTGGCCAGCTGGCTCCTGAAAATCCAGGCCGCGCAGGATGGTTCCCAGACCCAAGGGGGCACCAGCGCCGAGTCGGGCTGGTTTGATAGAGCCAAGTGGCTCCTGCAATCTGCCAGCCAGAAGCGGGACGGGTGAGTTTTGTTTGCCAGGGAAAAGGGCCGTAGTTTGTGTTTGGGGGCCTGCGGCTGGGAGTGGCCGGCTGGCTCCTGAAAATCCACGATACGCAGGATGGTTCCCAGATGAAAGGTGGCACCAGTGCCGCGTCGGGCTGGTTTGATAGAGGCAAGTGGCTCCTGCAATCTGCCAGCCAGAAGATGGGCAGGTCAGTTTTACTTCCAGGGAAAAGGGCCGTAGTTTGTATTTGGAGGCCTGTGGCTGGGAGTGGCCGGCTGGCTCCTGAAAATCCACGATACGCAGGATTGTTCCCAGATGAAAGGTGGCACCAGTGCCGAGTCGGGCTGGTTTCATAGAGGCAAGTGGCTCCTGCAATCTGCCAGCCAGAAGCGGGGTGGGTGAGTTTTGTTTGCCAGGGAAAAAGGGCGGTGTTTGTGTTTGGGGCCTGTGGCTGGGAGTGGCCGGCTGGCTCCTGAAAATCCACGCCGGGCATGATGGTTCCCAGACCCAAGGGGGCACCAGTGCGGAGTCGGGCTGGTTTGATAGCACAAAGTGGCTCCTGCAATCTACCATCCAGAAGCGGGGGAGGTGATTATTTTTTTCCCCGGGTAAAGGGCCGTGGTATGTGTTTGGGGACCTGTGGCTGGGAGTGGCAGGCTGGCTCCTGAAAATCCACGATACGCAGGATAGTTCCCAGATGAAAGGTGGCAACAGTGCCGAGTCGGGCTGGTTTGATAGAGGCAAGTGGCTCCTGCAATCTGCCAGCCAGAAACGTGGCAGCTCAGTTTTTTTCCAGGGTAAAGGGCCGTGGTTTGTGTTTGGGGGCCTTTGGCTGGGAGTGGCCGGCTGGCTCCTGAAAATCCACGCCGCGTAGGATGGCTCCCAGACCCAAGGTGGCACCAGTGCCGAGTCGGGCTGGTTTGATAGAGCCAAGGGGCTCCTGCAATCTGCCAGCCAGAAGCGGGGCGGGTGAGTTTTGTTTCCAGGGAAAAGGGCCGTAGTTTGTATTTGGAGGCCTGTGGCTGGGAGTGGCCGGCTGGCTCCTGAAATTCCACGATACGCAGGATGGTTCCCAGGTGAAAGGTGGCACCAGTGCCAAGTCGGGCTGGTTTCATAGAGCCAAGTGGCTCCTGAAATCTGCCAGCCAGAAGCGGGGTGGCTGGGTTTTGTTTGCCAGGGAAAAGGGTCGTGGTTTTTGTTCGGGGGTCTGTGTCTGGGAGTGGCCGGCTGGCTCCTGAAACTCCACGCCGCACAGGATGGTTCCCAGACGAATGGGTGCACCAGTGCCAAGTCAGGCTGGTTTGATAGAGCCAAGTGGCTCCTGCAATGTGCCAGCCAGAAGTGGGGCGGGTGAGTTTTGTTTGCCAGGGAAAAGGGTCGTGGTTTTTGTTCGGGGGTCTGTGTCTGGGAGTGGCCGGCTGGCTCCTGAAACTCCACGCCGTGCAGGATGGTTCCCAGACGAATGGGGGCACCAGTGCCAAGTCAGGCTGGTTTGATAGAGCCAAGTGGCTCCTGCAATCTGCCAGCCAGAAGCGGGGCGGGTGAGTTTTTTTTGCCAGGGAAAAGGGCTGTGGTTTGTGTTCGTGGGCCTGTGGCTGGGAGTGGCCGGCTGGCTCCTGAAAATCCACGCCACGCAGGATGGTTCCCAGATGAAAGGTGGCACCAGTGCCGAGTCAGGCTGGTTTGATAGAGCCAAGTGGCTCCTGCAATCTGCCAGCCAGAAGATGGGCAGGTCAGTTTTACTTCCAGGGAAAAGGGCCGTAGTTTGTATTTGGAGGCCTGTGGCTGGGAGTGGCAGGCTGGCTCCTGAAAATCCACGATACGCAGGATTGTTCCCAGATGAAAGGTGGCACCAGTGCCGAGTCGGGCTGGTTTCATAGAGGCAAGTGGCTCCTGCAATCTGCCAACCAGAAGCGGGGTGGGTGAGTTTTGTTTGCCAGGGAAAAAGGGCGGTGTTTTGTGTTTGGGGGCCTGTGGCTGGGAGTGGCCGGCTGGCTCCTGAAAATCCACGATACGCAGGATAGTTCCCAGATGAAAGGTGGCAACAGTGCCGAGTCGGGCTGGTTTCATAGAGGCAAGTGGCTCCTGCAATCTGCCAGCCAGAAGCGGGGTGGGTGAGTTTTGTTTGCCAGGGAAAAAGGGCGGTGTTTTGTGTTGGGGGCCTGTGGCTGGGAGTGGCCGGCTGGCTCCTGAAAATCCACGCCGGGCATGATGGTTCCCAGACCCAAGGGGGCACCAGTGCCGAGTCGGGCTGGTTTGATAGCACAAAGTGGCTCCTGCAATCTACCATCCAGAAGCGGGGGAGGTGATTATTTTTTTCCCCGGGTAAAGGGCCGTGGTATGTGTTTGGGGACCTGTGGCTGGGAGTGGCAGGCTGGCTCCTGAAAATCCACGATACGCAGGATAGTTCCCAGATGAAAGGTGGCAACAGTGCCGAGTCGGGCTGGTTTGATAGAGCCAAGTGGCTCCTGCAATCTGCCAGCCAGAAACGTGGCAGCTCAGCTTTTTTCCAGGGTAAAGGGCCGTGGTTTGTGTTTGGGGGCCTTTGGCTGGGAGTGGCCGGCTGGCTCCTGAAAATCCACGCCGCGTAGGATGGCTCCCAGACCCAAGGTGGCACCAGTGCCGAGTCGGGCTGGTTTGATAGAGCCAAGGGGCTCCTGCAATCTGCCAGCCAGAAGCGGGGCGGGTGAGTTTTGTTTGCCAGGGAAAAGGGCCGTGGTTTGTGTTCGAGGGCCTGTGGGCGGGAGTGGCCGGCTGGCTCCTGAAATTCCACGATACGCAGGATGGTTCCCAGATGAAAGGAGGCAACAGTGCCAAGTCGGGCTGGTTTGATAGCACAAAGTGGCTCCTGCAATCCACCATCCAGAAGCGGGGCAGCTGAGTTTTCTTTCCAGGGAAAAGGGCCGTGGTATATGTTTGTGGGCCTGTGGCTGGGAGAGGCCGGATGGCTCCTGAAAATCCAAGATACGCAGGATGGTTCCCAGGTGAAAGGAGGCACCAGTGCCAAGTCGGGCTGGTTTCATAGTACCAAGTGGCTCCTGCAATCTGCCAGACACAAGATGGGCAGGTCAGTTTTACTTCCAGGAAAAAAGGCCATAGTTTGTGTTCGGGGCCTGTGGCTGGGAGTGGCCGGCTGGCTCCTGAAAATCCACGCCACGCAGGATGGTTCCCAGATGAAAGGTGGCACCAGTGCCAAGTCAGGCTGGTTTGATAGAGGCAAGGACTCCTGCAATCTGTCGCCAGAAGATGGGCATGTCCAGAGTTTACTTCCAGTGAAAATGGACCCCCCCGCCCTCCCCCGTAGTTGTGTTTTGGGGCCTGTGCTGGGATGGCCGGCTTGTTTTCCTTAAAAACCGTGCCGCGCAGGATGGTTCCCAGACCCAAGGGGGCACCACTGCCATGTCGGACTGCTATGATAGTACAAAGTGGCTCCTGATTATCTGGCAGCAAGTAGCGGTTCACTGAGTTTTTTTTTCAGGAAAAGGGCCGTGGCTTTTGTTTGGGGGCCTGTGGCGGGGGGGTGGGGGGGGGGGGGGGGGGGGGGGGGATGGTTGGGCCGAGGGGGGGGGGGGGGGGGGGGGGGGGGGTGGTGTGGGGGTGGGGGGGGGGGGGGTGGGGGGGGGGGGGGGGGGGCGTGGGGGGGGGCATGGGGGGGGGGGGGGGGGGGGGGGGGGGGGGGGGGGGGGGGGGGGGGGGGGGGGGGGGGCCTGAAAATCCACGCCGCGCAGGATGGCTCCCAGACCCCAGGGGGAACCAGTGCCAAGTCGTGCTGGTTTGATAAGAACCCAGTTGCATCCTGTAATCAGCCTATGCATACCGGGGGGGTTTATTTTCATCTGCAGGGAACTGGTCGAGGTAATGAGTCTAGTGTTGGCCAGAGTCAAGTGGGCAGGCTGTCAGGGCATGCACCAGCCACCGTACCCCGCACATCAGTAAGGAATACCAGACCCAAGCCATGCACCAGAGCCAATTCGGGGATGTGTTATTGATAGAACAACATTGTGGTCACCTGGCAATCATCATTCCAGAATCTAGCAGGATGAGGTTATGAATATCGAGGTGCCCCTTGACGTCTGTAAAAAAAAATTGTGGTGCTTCTACGGGCTAGGGCCCATCGTTGGCACCAGCCACACCACGCACACGCAGGGTTGGGGTTATTCCCGCATCCATGAGTCCCCCTAGCCCCGTCCTTAGCATTAAAGTCACTACCCGGCTTATCCACTACCATCCAGACAGCCAACCAGCCGTCGGGTTCCTCAGCAGAATAATAAACGCAGGGCACAATTGGCCTACCCTAATGAGTAAAGGAGTTCCAGACGGGAAGTAGTGTGCAGCTGGCCACGCTGAAATCCACGCTACACAGGAATGTAGTCCGCGATACCCACTGGCTCCAATGCAATGTCATGCCGTGAATAGAGCCTGCGTCCAAATGTCCCTTGCGTACTCATGTTTGTCAAAGAAATCTTTGTCCCATAGGAAGTCTCGACAGCAGCCAGATACAATATGCCTAATTGATTCAGTGCTAAGAAAACAAAAACAAAAAAACAAACAGACCCTAACACCAACAGCACCCCGTCACATCTCCCGAAATCCCCCCAACTTGAACTAAAGTGCCTCACCATACCGACAACCACGATAGCCTACCCCTACCTCTCCTCCTCCGACCCTCCCTTCCCCAAATAACCAAATCCTTATTCCCTCTGTCTGCCCCCCGCCCGTCCGCCCCAGCCTCCCACAACATCCCATCACCCCAGACCAACATAGCCGCCGACTAGTCCCCTGCACCCCCATCATCCCGAGCCGCCCCAACACTCGCCACTCTCAACGCCTAACACAAGGCCACAATTCAAACCGTTGCAAAATACATGTCCTAATATCTCAATGCCAACCCAATTACTCAATGAAGGAGACGCATTACCACTAATCAGGAAAACAGCTCGGTCAGATGTCTGATGTCAATGCTGCACAATGCTTGCTTCCTCAGAGGGGTGTCCCAGGCTGAAAGTCCTAGATCACTGGAATTCCAGCTGACACTTTGAAAAGGTGCAGACATAGCAGTATATCATCAAATGAACGTTGCAAGCCGTAACAATACTTTGCCCCTAGAATGTCAGAAAGGCTCCTTGGGCAACTGGCATTAGTATTGACACGAAACAATGCAGAAAATTGTTATCCATGAGATGATCCAAAAGAGTCACGCGCTGTAGATATAACACGGAGCGCACCCTCCTCTCTGACGCCCCCTCATCCCGACTCGCCACTCCAAAAAGACTGCCCCCGGTCCTGAAGCGCACCCCTAATACCCCACAACCACCATGGCACGATACTAGAGCCCCCGCCTCGTAAACAAAAGAGCGAACACACGCCATGCCACGAAACGCAAATCTCACACAGGCAGCATTGTGCCGTGCTGCCCCACCAAGGCCAAGCCGACCCAATCCAGAACAGAAGCATTATGCCATACGAACGCAGCTGCGCTTCACAACCCTGCTAGTAAATCACAAGTATTACCACTTGCCCAACGGCTAGACCCATATTCATCAAGAGACACAGTCCCCGATACCCCGTTCTTCCTCCGCCCCTTTGCGCTGCAGTCCACCACAATCCAGCTATAAACCACCCGCTTGCACGAACACCCATTCCCGCAATACACCACCAAACCCCCACCTTCCTTAGCAGTCCCCGGCGCCCCTTCCTTTCCCATTCCAGACTCCCATCACCCCGTCCCACATTTCATAGACCAACAATACAGACCGGCCACTAGATGGACAACCACCTCCCCATTCTGCACCGAAATGCGATCAGCAAATAACACAATGTCCAGCAAAAGACCAGCGCTTACACACTCTGCCAAACCAAACAATGCACACAAGCAGCTCTAGCAACAGGTCCTACAGATCATCTCCTTAGGCAAACTTGGGTTTGAGGGGTGCGTGTGTGAAGCAGAGTCCCTCCAAGCAAGAAAAAATTCAAAGTTGAGAGCAGCTGAATCATAGTCAACAATAAGGCCGAATATCCAATACCAAAGCTATAAGAGCCCAAACAACCACCATACAACCAACCCCCAAACACCAGTCAATAGTGAACCCCCTGCCCTAACGTATCCCAATAAAATGCACACCCTCACCAACCGGTCAGTGCCCTCACATCCTCGACAGGACCATTTACTACCCTTCGCCAATAGCAAGGTTCCCCATCCCAATGCCAAGCCAATAGACCCAACAATGCACGCAGCCGGCCGCACCCAGCACACCAATCATATCAGAGCCAAGACTTACATACTACGAGATAATGCATCATCCCAGCCAGTGAGCCCCTCAGCGGCGCTCCCCTCCGACACCCATCATGAACCGACCAACCAAACTCACCCCCTCCTCCCACCCCCGCCCCTCCCGTCACGATGAAAAGATACCCAAGCACCTACCCCCCCCCCAGCCTATCCTCACGATCCCCACGCCCGACTCCGCCCCCCCTCCCCCCAGCTAACAGAGCGGTTTCAAACCACCCAAATGCTATGGCCACCATCATGTACCTCCCAACAGCCCCCCCTCTGAAACCATGGCACCCTGTGAGCACCAAGCCTTCAGACCTCCCCGTCATTCGTCCCCACCAGCCCCCACAAACGGGGTCCCTTGACCCAACTCCACCCCCTCCCCCCCAGCCCCTCGGCTTCACCCCTCCAAACCCCGCGCCCCCCAGCCTGTCCCCATCCGCAGAATCCTCCTACCTTACCACCGATTCCGTCCAAACCCACTTCCCAACCCTAACCAATCGGGGCCCGTTCACGCACCGCCCGCCATAAAACACCAAACTTGCCCCCACTTGATGCCAAGATCCGCCAGCCCACACCAGAACACCAATTCAGTCACAACTAGACCAAGACTATCGGCAACTACAGCGAACAGAATTACCATACAGGCAGCAGATATCCCCATGCCCACCGCAAGCCACAATTCCAAAATGAGTCAATGCCCACAAGCTCGGCAAACTACATAATGGGTACCGAGCTAGGCTGACCTTATATTACAAAGCCCCAAAAACGAAGGGTAAAAACACCTGGAGAAGACTTTTACATTAGCTTCTCGCCGTCAACAGCAAAAAGTCCAGTTCACTGTCCCGTTCCACCTGCATGCAAGTAAACCCATTGCAATGAGCCCAAGACCACAAACCGAATGGAACGGTACAGAGACCTCCGGAGAAAACAGCCTATAACGGAGCCCCCATTCGGTATAATCCCCCTCCTACTGCAGTGCACTAGGTGACCGGCCCACCAACGCCGCGTTTGCACGAAGAAGCCGCTTCTTCCGTCTCCGCGAGGCCGGATCGAGCGGCTGCTGTTCACGAACTGCCTGGGAGAAAGAAGCAGCAACAACACCTAGGAAAGTGTGCGCAGGCTTGCAAGACTGATAGGAAAACCAGAACCGATAAGCCACACTCCTACCTTTTCCAAACACATGAACCATACGGGATTGTGTACCTGTTGTTAAGGACAACAAAGTATAAATCTTATCTCCTGCCAAACACTACTGCACACCACCAGCAGGACATGAAACACACTATGGGAGATGTTAATCAGCCCTGACCCATATTCTCGCTTGCCAACATCTATGACCCCCATAGGTTTGCCACGTAATGTGAGCTGACAAGAACAACCGCAAACTCCGAACTAATGGAGTATATCCCCGCCGAAGCTCCGACAGCATAAAGCAACACTCCAGCCTCTCTTCACAAAAGGCATGTATGAGTAGTACAATGTCCATCAGACCAATTTCGCCAGCCACATTTAAGACCCCCACGACGTTGAGAGGTTGCAGCAATTCCTTGAAAGCCTTGCCTTTGCCTCAGCCCGGTTGCGGACCAAAGCCCAGTCCACGGACATGCTTTATTATCCAGGGGACAATCAAGGTCGAACCGAACTTATTCCAAACCCCTCTGTTACTGATCAACTCTGACTGGTAGCAGTAGGTACTATTGTTCAGCGATGTCCTCCCGGGAGGTTTATTACATTTCCTCTACAAGGCATCACCACATACATACTGGAGAAGCCCACCAGCCCCACGTTCGGGAGCCCGATGTCAAATACCTACTGCTAGTGCCTATGACCCTCCCCTCTTCCGTATTGTCCCACGCCGCGTCCTCACCCTCTCGTATTCCACTTGCCCACACCCCCAGCAGGAAAACCAGGAGATGTGTGCCAGAGCCCCCTGCCCACCGCCAAGCCCCGCCCGTCAACATAATCCGGATGTGAACTTAGACAGACATAGAAAAGTACTACCCATCTAGAAACCGGGCACTAGTCACAAGGTATCCCTGGATAAAAGAACCGTGGGTTGTTGGGGCCGGTAGAGGGCCCCCCTGATTCCCTCCCACACTCATATCATTGGTATATAGCTATTCCACACAACGATCAGCCCATACCACCACTCGCCATTCCAGCCCCCTAACACATATTCCGAAGCGAACCCCAAGGACAAGTGTCAACCATGTTCCATAGGCATTGTAGCAAGAAGTAAAGAAAACACAGGGACAAGAGTCCTCATTCCCAACTGAATCCCAATTCATGGTAACATATCCCAGCTACATGAAAGGACCTTCTGATACGTGCAAGCTCAGGACTGTACACTGGTTATTGAGTACATTTCCCCTATGGTGAGTTATCTAAGTACCAGTTAGGAATCAACACCCAAACATGTCAACATAGTCACAGAATGTCTCATAGTAAAAGAAATTGACAACTTACATCAGAATGGGCAAATATTGGTCCACAAAAAATGGATTACTGAATAGTAAATTATCTATTGGGTTTAAAAAGAAAAATAAAGGAGTTTGGTCTTTATTTATTCAATTTTCATTGCAATATTGAAAGGGAAGAAAAAAAGACCTCAGTCCTGGACTAACTGAAACTCGTAAGAAAGTATATTAAAAATTCCTTGTAGAAATCAATTCTATATGACCAGATAATCAAACAAATTTATTTTGTTAAAAAAAGTCCCAGAATTTTCTATGTTTATGTTTGCCATGGGAACTAGGCCGTGGTTTGTGAATATGGTGCGAGCGGCTTGGAGTGGCCCGCGGATTCCTGAAAAAACCAGTGCCGCGCAGTATGTTCCCGACCCAAGGGGGCACCCGCGCCGAGTCGGCTGTTTTGATAGAGCCAAGTTGGCTCCTGCAATTCTGCCAGCCAGAAGCGGGACTGGTGAGTTTTGTTTGCCAGGGGAAAAAGGGGCCGTATTTTGTGTTTGGTTGTCCTGCGCTGGGAGTGGCCGGCTAGGCTCCTGAGAAATCCACGAAACCCGGAAGTCCCCGATGAAAGGTGCACCATGCCGATCGGGCTGGTTTCAAGGCATGGCTCCTGCAATCTCCAACCAAAGCGGGGGGGGTGGAATTTTGTTTGCCAGGAAAAGGGGGGTGAGTGTTTGGGGCCTGTTGGGGTTTTGGGGGTGGGCCGCTGGCTCCGAAAACCACGTCCGGGAAATTCCCAGATGAAAGGTGGCAACATGC
Source organism: Zonotrichia leucophrys gambelii (assembly GCF_028769735.1). NCBI lineage: Eukaryota > Metazoa > Chordata > Aves > Passeriformes > Passerellidae > Zonotrichia > Zonotrichia leucophrys. The sequence goes on from NW_026992769.1 coordinate 23,550, forward strand.
CGAGTCGGGGTAGGTTTCATAGAGCCCGGGGTCCGCAATCGCCGCCCGAACGGGGGGGGTGATTTTGTTTGCCAGGGGAAAAAGGGGGGTGTTTTGTTTTTGGGGGGCCGGCGGGAGGGCCGGGGTCTCCCTGAAAATCCACGCCGGGGAGAGGTTCCCAACCCAAGGGGGGACCAGTGCCGATTCCCGGGCTGGTGTTGATAGCACAAAGTGGGTCCTTTCAATCTACCCTAGAAACGGGTGGGGGGTTATTTTTTCCCCCGGGTAAAGGGGCCCGGGATGTTTTGGGGACCTTGGGGGGGAGTGGCACTGGCCCTAAAAAACCACATAAAGCAGGGTAGTTTCCCAATGAAAGGGGCAAAAGTCCCATCGGGGTGGTTTTATAGAGCAAGTGGCCCTGCAAAACTCCAGCCAAACGTCAGCCACTTTTTTCCCCCCGGGGAAAGGGCCGTGGTTTTGTTTGGGCCTTTTGGGGGGAGTGCCGGGTGGGTTTCCCGAAAATCCACCCCAGGATGGGTTTCCCCGACCCCCCGGGGCACCATCCGAGCGGGTGGTTTGATAACCAAAGGGCCCTCCTTCAATCTGCCACCAAAGGGGGCGGGGATTTTTTTTTTTGCCAGGAAAAAGGGCCGTGGTTTGTGTTCGGAGGGCCTGTGGTGCGGAGTGGCCGGCTGGCTCCTGAAACCCAAAGGGATACGCAGGATGGTCCCAGAGAAGGAGAAACGTGCCAAGTCGGCTGGTTTGATGAGCACAAAGTGGCCTGCAATCCACCATCCAGAACCCGGGGCAGCTGAGTTTTCTTTCCAGGAAAAGGGCCGTGGTTATGTTTTTGGGCCTGTGGCTGGAGAGGCCGGAGGGCCCGAAAACCCAAAGATACCAGGATGGTTCCCAGGTGAAAGGAGGCACCAGTGCCGGGCCCGGGCGGGGTTTCATAGTGACCAAGTGGCTCCTGCAATCTGCCAAACAAAAAAGGCAGGCAGTTTTACTTCCAGGAAAAAAGCCATATTGTGTTCGGGGGCCTGTGGCTGGGAGGGGCCGGCTGGCTCCTAAAAATTTCCACGATACGCAGATGGTTCCCATATGAAAGGTGGCCCCCATGGCCAAGTCAGGCTGGTTTGATAGAGGCAATGACCCCTGCATCTTCGCCAGAAGAGGCAGGCAGTTTTAACTTCCAGGGAAAAGGGCCGTGATTTTGTTTTGGGGCCCTTTGTGGCTGAGTGGCCGGCTTGTTCCTAAAAATCCGTCCAGCGCAGGATGGTTCCCAGACCCAAGGGGGCACCACTGCCATGTCGGACTGCTTTGATAGTACAAAGTGGCTCCTGATATCTGGCAGCAAGTAGCGGGGCAGCTGAGTTTTTTTCCAGGGAAAAGGGCCGTGGTTTGTTGGGGCCTGTGGCTGGGAGTGGCGGGCTGGCTCCTGAAAATCCACGCCGCGCAGGATGGCTCCCAGACCCCAGGGGGAACCAGTGCCAAGTCTGGAGGTTTATAGAAACCAAGTGCTCCTGGAATCGCCATGCAAACCGGGGGGTTATTTTCTTATGCAGGGAACGGCCGAGGTTTGGTATTTGGGCCTGTGCTGGGAGTGGCGGGCCCTGCTGACAACTCCACGAATGCGGGAAATGTTCCAACCCAAGCTGGCACCAGTGCCAAGCCCGGGGGTTGGGATAGAAGCAATGGGCCCGCAACCCAGCAGTCCAGAAGCGGGCGGGTGAGTTTTGGTTTCGGGGGAAAAAGGGGCCGGGGGTGTTTTTTTGGGGGAGGAGTAGGAGTTTGGCCGCGGCTCCTGAAAATCCACGATACCCCGGTGGTTCCAGATGAATGGTGGCACCCGTGCCAGTCGTTGCGGTTTGATAGTACCAATTGACTCCGCAATCTCCCAAACCAAAAGGGGGCAGCTGATTTTTTTTTTAAAGGGGAAAAGGGCCGTCTTTTTTGTTGGTGTCCTGTAGTTGGTAGGGCAACTGGGCTCCTGAAAATCCACGATACACAGGATTGTTCCCAGACCCATGCTGGCTCCAATGCAATGTCGGCCTGATTTGACTGCGTCAAATGTCCCCTGCGTTACTCATTTCAAAGAAATCTTGTGTCCTAATTTTTTCTCACAGAAGACTGTTAGAAATTTGCCCTATTTTTTCTGGATTTGTTTTATCTTTTTTCTGTACCTTCTACTCTCTCCACTCTCTGAGAACTTTGACCATATGTTAGTTGACCTAATGTAAAATTCTCGAAGTAAAGTAAGAGAAGCCAATAAAGAAAGGCAAATTTGTTAATTGCAGGTGGAAAGAGGGAGGCCATACAAAAGGAACAAAAGAACAATAATAATGAAATGCTCCCCTGTCTTCTGTGAAAAGTAGGCACAGACAAGAAAGAGCAAGTGCAAAATCTCACTAGAGAAACGCACTTTATCGACTAAAGTAATTTCCGGTGCATTTCTTGCCTTTTTCTCTATGCCAAACATATAATCATTGAAGGTGTCCCTTTCCTCTTTCTGAAATACAGCAGGAAATGGCTGTGTCATTGCTGACAAGCTCTATTCTCAGAGTGTCCAGCTGAAGTCCTAGTCCAATGGATTTCCTCTGTCACTTTGATATGGCATGACTTAAGTTTCAGCAAATGAACTTGCAAGCCTTACAATTCTTTGCCCCTTGAATGGTCAGATAGGCTCCTGGCAACTGGCATTTGTATGGACACGAAACTATGCAAATTTGTACCATGAGATGATGGCCAAATGAGTCACGCCGGTAGATTAACTAGGAGAGCACAGAAGAGAGTACACAAGAAGACAGTACAATCTCCTTTTTTCTGAAACACTGTAGAGATCAAATTGAACACAAATCCTCCTGGCTAGTTCTTGCAAAAGCCTAGGAGTTCTTTTTGTGGTTCACACGCCTGGAATATTAGCTTTGGATCACAGCAGAATGCAGATGACAAAACAAGCCTTGAAGTCACATCCAGTATGAAGCAGTATGAAAGAAGAAAGCACTGAGAGTACCAACCCTCTAGTAATCTCAGTATTCCTCTGACATAGCAGAAATTTGAAATGAGTCTCTGAAAATGACAAAGGAGGCAGAAAAAAGGGAGCGATGACTCCTCTTGCATAGTGTTCCTAACAGGGATCTTCAAAATGGAAAGATTGTATCATCCTTTCAACTGAAGGAAGTATGAAAACAACAGGAAGGAAATGGGCATCACATGCTAGAAAGACTCTGGGCAGGTACTCTAGACAGAAAGGCCACTGATGGAAAACCAACTAAACTGGCACCAATGCAGCAGCATTGTACTAAAGCCAGAAATGCCAGCGCTTCACTCTCTGCCATCCATTCAGATGCACACAGCAGCTCTGCAACAGTCCTACTGATCATCTCCTTGGCAAACTTGGAGTTGAGGTCCGTGGTGAAGCAAGTCCCCAGCAAGATGCAAAGAGAGCTGCTTCTTGCAACTTTGCCTTTATCAGTTTCCATAGCTTTAAGCCATAACAAACACCATTCAACCAACCACCATACACCAGGCTTTGAACACACGACCGTTCTAGAACTTGTTGATCTACCTCTAATCAGCTGCCTCACCTTCCCACAGTCCTTTTCTACTTAGCCAATGGAATGGGCCTCAGCCCAAGCCTTCCTTTTGTAAGCTTCGAGCTAGATGCAGCAGCAAACCACTACTTTCTTCTGTGCCAAGACTTCAGGTAGACGATTTGCATCTGCCCTTCCAGTGAAACCTAACGGGAGAGAAAAGCCTCTCACAGATGTTCAGTCATTCCATTAGCTACACAGGCCAAATCAAAAGAAAACAAGCTATGGGTTTGTGTACTTGCTCCTCACAACACCTGCTGCCCTCTGACAATCAACTAGCAGAAAACCAGCAAAACTGAGACTTGATACAAACAACCCTTTGAAGGGAATAATGATGTCAGCAATTATGACAACACATTTCCAGGCTACCGAGATACTTGAAATGTCAGAAAAGGCTAGAGACCAAAGGCTGAACTAATAGGGAAAGGTAAAAGAATCCCAAAAAAAACATGACCGAAGGTTAAAACAATTCCAAGAAAAACATAGCAACTGACCTGTTGAAGCCTTCAGGAAATCAGTGTGCCGCTGAATTTAACATAGGCCATTCAAGTTAATGGACCCGTGCACCTTCCACCCCTTTTTTCACCTTTCGGCACACTAGGGTGAATTGTGAGCATGAAATCACAATTCCTTGGATTCCTTCTTAACTTGACGAGAAAATTCAGCAACTGAAGTACCTGTAACTGATGTATACCCAGGAACACCGAGTTTGACACATTCATTTGTTCAAACACAGCTAGCAAATCTAAGGGACAAGGCTGGCTTTCTTTTCATGACAATTTCTTGTTTTACAACCTGGTGAACTTTTCATTAGCTTCCTCTCTAACAGCAGAATCCAGTTCACTGTCCCGTCCTACTGCTGCAAGTAAACCATTTGCATTGCCAAGACCAAAAACGAATTGGAAGGTACAGAGACCCGGAGCTATCAGCAGATACGGAGCACATTTCGGTAGAAGCCGCCGTCTGCAGTGCACTGTGACCGGCCACAATCGCCTTGCTCGAAGAAGCCGCTTCTCGTCTCACAGCCGGAGAGAGCGCTGCTTTCGAAAAAGCTGTAGAATGAAGCTGCAACAACACTGGATAGTGTGCGCGCGTTGCAAACTGATAGAAAACAGTACCTACCACACTCCTACCTTTTCAAACACATGAACATTCGGTTGGAAGGTGTATTGGACCACTTTGTTTTTCTTCTTGCAAAACACTCTGCAAACCTCTCTGCAACATGTAAAACACAATGGGAGATGTTTTCAGCCCTGACCCAGAATCTCCTTGCCAGACATAGTGGAAAAACTTTTTGCGAAAGTTGGAGAGAGCCAAGAAACGCTAAAGACGAAGTATGGAGTTTTCCGTAGCTAAGACTGCATGAAAGCAAAAGACTGCCCTCTTCAAAAATGGCTATTAGGAGGACTCGAAAAAAGTACAAGTTAGCCAGCTCTTTTTTGACCCACGAAGTTGATGGGGCATGCTATTCCTGAAAGCCTGCCTGGCAATATGAAGGAGGACAAAGCAATGTACTCGGCATGGATTTTCCTGGGAATTTCATGCTGAACAACTTTTTCAACACCTCTGATGAATCAACTTGATGGTAGATGAAGGGAATATATGTCTGCGTGCCTTCAGGGAGGTTTTTTTACACTTCTACTACATGCTGACACATACCTACGAAGCAATAATGCAAAGGAGGGAGCCAGTGTCTTTTAAGTGATGCTGAGTGAAAAGACAAGAGGCAGTGGGCACACACTGAAATACAGGAGATTGCCTATGAACATCACCAAATGATGTTTTACTGTGAGGTGACTGAACCGCGCACAGACTGCCCAGAAAGCTTCTGAAGCTGGATCTTAAAACATTAAAAGTACACCCAGACAGAATCGCGGCAAGAGGCTCTAGTACCCTGGTTAACAGGGGGAGTTTGGGACCTGGGTGAGCCCACTGAGCCCTACCACTCTCATTCATTCTGTGTAGTGTAATTCTCTTCGAGATGCAATTTCAAGCACTGGCATGACAAAGTTCTGTGCAGACAGAGATCCAAATGGACATGGGATCCATGTTCCTTAAGCAGTGTTCAAGAAGAATGTAAAACTCTGGACAAGTGTCTCCTCCCTAACTGAATCCCTTTCATGGAAAATCCCAGCTACAGAAGACCTTCTGATACGCATGCTCAGACTGACACTGGTTGAGGAAATTTCCCCCTATGTGTATCTAAGACCAGTTAGGATCATCACCCAAGACTTGTTCAACATAGTCACAGAATGTCTATTGTAAAGAAGTGACAACTTACATCAGAATGGCAAATATTGGTCCACCCAAAAAGATTAATGAATAGTAATTATCTACTTGGTTAAAAAGAAAAATAAAGATTGGTCTTTATTTATCAATTTCATTGCAATATTGATAAGGAAGGAAAAAACCTCAGTCCTGGACTTCTGAACTCGAAGAAAGATTTTAAAAATTCCTTAGTAGAAATCAATTAATATGACCAGATATTCAAACAATTTTAGTTGGTAAAAAAGTCCCAGATTTGTCTAGTTTTGTTTGCCAGGGAAATAGGCCGTGCTTTGTGTTTGGGGCCTGCGCTGGAGTGCCAGCTGGCTCCTGAAAATCCACGCGCAGGATGGTTCCCAACCCAAGGGGCACCAGCGCCGAGTCGGCTGTTTTTTAAGAGCCAGTGGGGTCCTGCAATCCCGCCAGCCAGAAGGGGGGTGATTTTTTTTTCCCCCCGGAAGGCGGGTTTGTGTTTGGGCCTGGGGCGGGATGGCGGCTGCCCTGAAAATCCACGATACCAGGATGTTTTCCCCGATGAAGGTGGCAACAGTTTCCGGTCGGCTGGTTATAGAGGCAAGTGGCTCCTCAATCTGCCAGCCAGAAGGGGGGTAGTTTTTTTCCGGGAAAAGCTTGGGTTTTTGTTTCGGGGGCCGGGGCTGGAGTGGCCGGCTGGCTCCCCGAAAAACCCGCCGGTAGGATGTCCCCGAACCCCGGTTTTGGGGGAAAGTGCCGAGTCGGGCTGGTTTGATGAGCCAAAAGGGTCCTGCAATTGCCCGCCGGGAAAAAGGGGAGGTCAGTTTTTTTTCGGGGGAAAAAGGGGCCCTAAATTTTTGTTCGGGGGCCCGTGGTGGGAGTGGCCGGCTGGCTCCGAAATTCCACGATACCCGGATGGTTTTCCCCGGTGAAAGGGGGGCCCGTGCCAAGTCCGGCTGGGTTTTTAGAGGCAAGTGTCTCCCGCAATTGCCAGCCGAAGGGGGTGGTGAGTTTTTGTTTTTTAGGGGGAAAAAACCTGGGGTTTTTTTCGGGGGGGGTGGGGTGAAAGTGACCGGGGTGGTCCTGAAACTCCCCGCCGGCAGGATGGTTCCCAGACGATTTGGGGGGGCCCCCCGCCCCAAACGGTTTGGGTTTTATAGAGCCCCGTGGGGGCCCCCAAATTTCCGCCAAAAAGCGGGGGGTGAGTTTTTTTGCCGGGGGAAAAAGGGGTGTGGTTTGTTTCGGGGCCCGTGGCGGGATGGCCGACTGGCCCTGAAAATCCCCACGCAGTGGTTCCCGATGAAAGGTGGAACAGTGCCCGGGCGGGCTGGGGTTTTTTTTGGGCAAGTGGTCCCCAAACTGCCACCAAAGAAAGGGGAGGGGGGTTTTCTTCCCGGGAAAAGGGGCCCCCGTTTTGTATTTGGGGCCCGGGCTGGGGTGGGCCCGGTGGGTCCTTAAAATCCAAAGTACGAGGGGTGGTTTCCCCGATGAAAGGTGGCACCAAATGCCGAGTCGGGCTGGGGTTTTTAAGGGAAAAAGGGGCCCCGCAAAACTGCCAGCCCGAAGGGGGTGGGGGGTTTTTTTTCCCAGGTAAAAAGGGGGGTGTTTTGTGTTTCGGGGGCCCGGGCCGGGGTGGGCCCCGGGGGCTACTAAAATCCCCGGGGCAGGATGGTTCCCCGACCCCCAAGGGGGGGGCCCGTGCGGGGGCGGGGTGTTTGATAACAAAGTTTTCCGCAAAACTACCCAAAAAAGACGGGGCCCGGTGTTATTTTTTTTTTCCCCCGGGGAAACCTTATTTTCACCCTTTGGGCCCACACTCCTCCTAAAACCCCCTTTTCTATTCCCATTAAAATTTCCCTCCCCCTTTTCCCCTTTTTATAAAAGTCCCTAAAACTAAAAACTTTTTTTTTTTCCAAAAATTTTTTTCTTTTTATTCCCCTCCTAAACCCACCCCCAATTTCCCACAAATTCACCATCCAATTTCCCTTTTTAAACCAAGGGCTCCCCCAACCCACCGAAGCCTTTTTTTTTGCCGAAAACTTTTTGTTTCCCTTCTGGGAAATGGCGACGGGGGCCCGAAAATCCAAAAAAACGGGGATGGTTCCCCGTGAAAGGGGGGAACATGCCCCAGCGGGTGGTTTATAAGGCCCAAATGGCTCCGCAATTGCCTGCCAGAAAATGGGCGGTCAGTTTTCTTCCAGGGAAAAGGGGGCCCTAGTTTGTATTTGGGGGCCTGTGGGGGGGGGGGGCCGGGGTGGCCCTAAAATCCACGATACGCGGATGGTTCCCAGATGAAAAATGGCACCATGCCCAGTCGGGGGGGGGTTTTATAGAGGGAAATGGCTCCTGAATCTGCCCCCCCCGAAGCGGGCGGGGAGTTTTTTTTTTGCCAGGGGGAAAAAGGCCGTGGTTTTTTTTCGGGGGCCCCGTGGCTGGGAGTGGCCCCGGGGGGGGTCCCGAAAATCCCAAAAAAACCCCCCCCCCAGGATGGTTTTTTTGCCAAGGTTGCAGCGTGGCAGTCGGATGGTTTTTTAAATACAAAGTGGCTCCCGCAATCTGCCCGCCAAAACGGGGCAACTCAGTTTTTTTTTTCCCCCGGGAAAGGGCCCGGGTTTTTTTTGGGGGCCTGCGGTGGGGGGGGCCCCCTGGCCCGAAATCCCGCCCTGTAGGATTGGGGGCCCCACCCCCAAGGGGGGCCCCCGCCCGGGCGGGTGGTTTGATGAGCCCCAAAGGGGGTCCGGGAAAATTTTTACCAGAAGCGGGCGGGGGGTTTTTTTTTTTCCCGGGGGAAAAAGGGGGCCCTGGTTTGTGTTCGGGGCCCTTTGTGGGGGGGCCGGCTGGCTCTGAAAAACCCCGTACGCAGGATGGTTCCCCCAAAAAGGGAAAGGGGGGACCGTGCCAAATGGGGGGTTTGAAGAAGCAAATGGCCCCGAAAAAATTTTTCCCCGAAGGGGGGTGAGGGGTTTTTTCAGGAAAAGCCGTGGGGTTTTTTTTGGGGCCCGTGTGGGGGGGGGGCTGGGGGCCCGAAAATCCAAAGGCCCCCGGAAGGGGTTCCCCCGGGGGGGGGGGGGGGGCCCAAAAAAAAAAAAAAGGGGGGGCCCCCTGGGTGTCGGCTGGTTGATCTTTAAATGGCCCTGCAACCCGAAAAGTGGCAATGGGGTTTTTCCCGGGTAAAGGGGGCCCTGTTTTGGTTTTTTGGGGCCCTTTCTATTTTGGCCCCGGGTGGTTTCCGGAAAAAACCGCCCAGGTGGGCCCAGACCCAAAAAAGGGGGAAACCCGTGCCCAAATTTGGGCTGGTTTAAGTACCAAAAGGGGTCCTGGAACGCCATGCATAACCGGGGGGTTTTTTT
>NW_026992770.1:0-32659 GCF_028769735.1 Zonotrichia leucophrys gambelii
CCCCAAATCCCCAAATCCAAAACCCCAAACCCCAAAATCCCTAAACTCCAAACCAGAGTTCCCCAAAAACTCAAAATCCCAAACCAAAATCCCAAAATCAAAAACCTCAAACCCCAAAACGCCCAAAATTCCCAAAATCCCCAAAAACTCAAAATCCCAAATGACCAAAATCCCCAAATCCCCAAAATCCCCAAATCCAAAACCCCAAACCCCAAAATCCCCAAAATCCCCCAAATCCCAAATCCCCAAAATCCCAAAATCCAAAACCCCAAACCCCAAAATCCCCAAAATCCCCAAAGCAGAGTTCCCCAAAAACTCAAAATCCCAAACCAAAATGCCCAAATCCCCAAAATCCCAAAATCCCCAAACCCCAAAATCCCAAAACCCCAAAACCCCCAAAACCCCAAACTACAAAATGCCCAAACCCCAAAACCCCAAAACCTCAAAATTCCAAACCCAAAACCCCAAAACTTCAAACACCCAAAACCCAAACCCCAAAAAGCAAAAATCCCAAAAACCCCAAAACCCCAAAATTGGAACCCCCAAAACCAAAATCTCCAAATCACAAAACCCCAAAAAACCCCAAAACCCCAAAATTCCAAACCCAAAACCCCAAAACTTCAAACCCCCAAAACCCAAAACCCCAAAAAACAAAAATCCCAAAAATCCCAAAAACCCCAAAATCCCAACCCCAAACCCAGAATTCCCAAAGAAAACCCAAATGCCTGAAATAATTCCTGAAATAATTCCCCAAAATTCCCAAAAATAATTCCCAAAATTCCCAAAACGGTTCTCGAAACCTTTCCCAAACAATTCCCAAAACAATTCCCTAAAATTCCCCAAATTCCTGAAATAATTCCCAAAATAATCCCCAAAATTCCCAAAATATTTCCTGAAAAAATTCCCAAAATTCCAAAATAATTTCCCAAAGTAATTCTCAGAAATTCCCTAAAATTCCCCAAATAATTCCTTAAAATTCTGAAAACAATTAGTGAAATAATTCCCAAAAATTCCGAAAATATTTCCCAAAATTCCCAAATAATTCCCCAAAATAATTCCCAAAATAATTCCTTTAAATTCCCCAAATTCCCCAAAATAATTCTCAAAATTCCCCAATTATTTCCCAGCAATTCCCAAAATATTTCCTGAAAAAAAATCCCAAAATTCCAAAATAATTTCCCAAAATATTTCTCAAAAATTCCCTAAAATTCCCCAAATAATTCCTTAAAATATTCCCAAAATTTAAACAAAAAAATCCCAAAACAACTCCCAAAATTCCTGAAAATAATTCCCAAAATTTAAAAAAATAATTCCCGAAAATTCCCAAAATTTCTCTCAAAATTCCCCAAAATTTCTCCCAAAATTCCCAAAAATTTTCCCAAAAATTCCCCAAATTTTCCCCAAAATTTCTCCCAAAATTCCCCAAAATTTCTCCCAAAATTCCCCCAAAAAATTCCTGAAAATTCCCAAAATTTCTCCCAAAATTCCCAAAATTTCTCCCAAAATTCCCCAAAAAATAAGTCCCGAAAATTCCCAAAATTTCTCCCAAAATTCCCCAAAATTTTTCCCAAAATTCCCCAAAAAACAATTCCCGAAAATTCCCAAAAATTCCTTAAAATAATCCCAAAATTTTAAAAAAATTCCAAAATTTATCCCAAAATTCCCCAAAAATTGATCCCAAAAATCCCCAAAATTTATCCCAAAATTCCCAAAATTTCTCCAAAATTCCCCAAAAAATTCCCCAAAATTTTCCCCAAATTTTTCCCAAAATTTCCCAAAATTTCTCCCAAAATTCCCAAAAAATAATTCCTGAAAATTCCCAAAATAACTCCCAAAATTCCTGAAAATAATTCCCAAAATTTAAAAAAAATCCCAATAAAATTCCCAATTTTTTCCCAAGATTCCCAAAAATAATTCCCAAAAATTCCCAAATTTAAGTCCCAAAAATCCCCAAAATTTCTCCCAAAAATCCCCAATAAAATTTCCCCAAAATTCCCAAAATTTCTCCCAAATTTCTCCAAAAATCCCCAAAATTTCTCCCAAAATTCCCCAAATTTCTCCCAAAATCCCCCAAATTCCCGTGTTTCCGGTGCCCCTCCCCCACTCACGCTCCGGGCCGTTCCCCGCCCGCGCCGGGGCCGCGCCGAGGATGAGGAGGGTGAGGAGGGTGAGGAGGGTGAGGAGGAGGCCGGGGATGAGGCCGAAGGCTCCGGGAGCCATTGCTGGGCTGGGCAGAGAAAAAACAACCGGGAACGAGGGGGTTAAAGGGGCGGGGCCAGGCGGGAAAGGGGCGGGGTCAGGGAGAGGGGGCGGGGTCACAGACAGGGGGCGGGGTCACAGGCAGGGGGCGAGGTCAAAGAAAGGGGGCGGGGTCACAGGCAGGGGCGGGGTCACAGACGGGGGCGGGGTCAGTGAGAGGTGGCGGGGTCACAGAAAGGGGGCGGGGTCACAGACAGGGGGAGGGGTCACAGTCGGGGGCGGGGTCACAGACAGGGGGCGGGGTCACAGACAGGGGGCGGGGTCACAGACGGGCGGGGTCAGTGAGAGGGGGCGGGGTCAGGGAGAGGGGGCGGGGTCAGTGAGAGGGGGCGGGGTCAGGGAGAGGGGGCGGGGTCAGGGAGAGGGGGCGGGGTCACAGACAGGGGGCGGGGTCACAGACAGGGGGTGGGGTCACAGTCAGGGGGCGGGGTCACAGGCAGGGGCGGGGTCACAGACGGGGGCGGGGTCAGTGAGAGGTGGCGGGGTCACAGAAAGGGGGCGGGGTCACAGACAGGGGGCAAGGTCACAGTCAGGGGGCGGGGTCGCAGACAGGGGCGGGGTCAGGGAGAGGGGGCGGGGTCAGGGAGAGGGGGCGGGGTCACAGAGAGGGGACAGGGTCACAGTCAGGGGGCAGGGTCAGTAAGAGGGGGCGGGGTCAGAGACAGGGGCGGGGTCAGTGAGAGGGGGCGGGGTCAGTGAGAGGGGGCGGGGTCACAGACAGGGGGCAGGGTCACAGATGGGGCGGGGTCATAAAAAGGGGGCGGGGTCACAGACAGTAGGCAGGGTCACAGTCAGGGGGCGGGGTCAGTGAGAGGGGGTGGGGTCACAGAAAGGGGGCGGGGTCACAGACCGGGGGCGGGGTCACAGACAGGGGCGGGGACAGGGAGAGGGGGCGGGGTCACAGACAGGGGGCGGGGTCACAGACAGGTGGCAGGGTCACACATGGGGCGGGGTCACAGTCAGGGGGCGGGATCACAGACGGGGGCGGGGTCACAGACAGGGGGCGGGGTCAGTGAGAAGGGGCGGGGTCACAGACGGGGGCGGGGTCAGTGAGAGGGGGCGGGGTCACAGTCAGAGGGGCGGGGTCACAGACAGGGGCGGGATCAGTGAGAGGGGCGGGGTCACAGATGGGGGCGGGGTCAGTGAGAGGGGCGGGGTCAGTGCGAGGGGGCGGGGTCACAGACAGTGGGCGGGGTCACAGACAGGGGGCGGGGTCACAGTCGGGGGCAGGGCTGCAATCCCGGGAGGGAAATTTTAGGGGAAATTTGTGGGAATTTTTTGGATTTTAGGGGAATTTTGGGATTGGGGGGATTTTTGGGATTTTGGGGGAGAATTTCAGGGAATTTTTTGGGATTCTTTTGGAATTTCGGGGGAAATTTTGGGGGAATGTTTTGGAATTTGGGGGAATTTTGGGGGGAATTTTTTGAGGAAATTTTGGGGATTTTTTTTGAATTTTGGGGGAATGTTTTGGGGAATTTTAGAGGGAAGTTTGGGGATTTTTTGGGGAATTTCGGGGAATTTTTGGGGATTCTTTTGGAATTTTAGGGAATTTTGGGGGGAATTTTAGGGGGAATTTTTTGGGAGTTTTGGGGGGAAGTTTTGGGATTTTGGGGGGGAATTTTGGGGAATTTTGGGGAATTTTTGGGATGAATTTGGATGATTTTGGGGGATTTTGGGGAATTTTTGGGGGAATTTTTGGGGGGAATTTCGGAGAATTTTTTGGGATTCTTTTGGAATTTTAGGGGAAATTTTGGAGAAATTTTAGGGGGAATTTTTGAGGAGATCTTGGGGGAAGTTTTGGGATTTTTGGGGGGGAATTTCTTGGGATTCTTTTGGAATTTTGGGGGAATGTTTTGGAATTTGGGGGGGATTTTTGGGAATTTGGGGGAATTTTAGGGGGGAACTTTTGGGATTTGGGGGAATTTTAGGGGGAATTTTTGGGGAGTTTTGGGGGGGAATTTCGGAGAATTTTTGGGATTCTTTTGGAATTTTAGGGAATTTTAGGGGAAATTTTGGAGAAATTTTAGGGGAATTTTTGGGGAGATTTTGGGGGAAGTTTTGGGATTTTGGGGGGGGAATTTTTTGGGATTCTTTTGGAATTTTGGGGGAAATTTTGGGTGAATGTTTTGGAATTTGGGGGGAAATTTGGGGGGAATTTTAGTGGGAGAACTTTTGGGATTTTTTGGAGAATTTTTGGGCAATTTTGGGGAATTGGGGGAATTTGGGAGGGAATTTTTGGGGGTTTGGGAACCAGGTGGGATTTTGGGGGAATTTTTGGGATTTTGGGATTTTTGTGGGAACTTTTTGGAAATTTGGGGGGAATTCTGGGGAGAATTTGGGGGAATTTGTGGGAATTTTGGGGGGGAAATTTGGTGGAATTTTGGGGGATTTGGGGCATTTTTGGAATTTTGGGGGAAATTTCGGGATTTGCGAGAATTTTGGGGGGAAATTTTGGGATTTTGGGGGGAATTTTTGGGAGGATTTTGGGGCAATTTCAGGGAGAATTTTGGGGATTTTGAGATCCAGGTGGGATTTGGGGGGAATTTTTAGGATTTGGGAGAAAAATTTTGGGATTTTGGGGGAATTTTGGGGAATTTTTGGGATTTTGGGAGTCATGAATTCAGGTGAGATCCAGGTGGGAATTTGGGGGGGGGATTTGGGGGGAATTTTTGGGATTTTGGGAGCCAGGTGAAATCCAGGTAAAATCCAGGTGGGATTTTGGGGATTTTGGGAGAATTTGGAGGGAATTTTTGGGGGATTTTGGGACCCAGATGAGTCCAGGTGAGATTTTGGGGAATTTTGGGGAAAATTTTGGGACCCAGGTGAGATCCAGGTGGGATTTTGGGGAGTTTTGGGGAAAATTTTGAGATTTTTGGGGAAAATTTTGAGATTTTTGGGGGGTGAGATCTCACCTGGATCCAAAACCCCCAAATTCCCCCAAAATTCCCTCAAATTCCCCCAAAATTCCCTCAAAATTCCCCCAAATTCCCTCAAAATTCCCCCAAAATTCCCCAAATTCCCCCCAAATTCCCCCCAAATTCCCCCAAAATTCCCCCAAAATTCCCCCAAAATTTCCCCAAAATTTCCCCAAAATTCCCCCCAAATTCCCTCAAAATTCCCTCAAAATTCCCCCAAATTCCCTCAAAATTCCCCCAAATTCCCACAAAATTCCCCCAAAATTCCCCCAAAATTCCCCAAATTCCCCCAAAATTCCCTCAAAATTCCCTCAAAATTTCCTCAACATTTCCTCAAAATTTCCCCAAAATTCCCGCAAAATTCCCCCAAATTCCCCAAAATTCCCCCAAATTCCCCCAAAATTCACTCAAAATTCCCTCAAAATTTCCTCAACATTTCCTCAAAATTTCTCCAAAATTCCCCCAAAATTCCCCCAAATTCCTTAGAAATTCCCCCAAATTCCCCCAAAATTCCCCAAAATTCCCTCAAATTCTTCCCAAAATTCTCCCAAAATTTCCTCAAAATTCCCTCAAAATTCACCCAAAATTCCCTCAAATTCCCCCAAAATTCCCCAAAATTCCCCCAAATTCCCTCAAAATTCCCTCAAAATTCCCCAAAATTCCCTCAAATTCCCACAAAATTTACCCAAAATTCACCCAAAATTCCCTCAAAATTCCCCAAAATTCCCCCAAAATTCCCTCAAAATTCCCCCAAAATTCCCCCAAAATTCCCCTGAAATTCCCTAAAAATTCCCCCAAAATTCCCTCAAAATTCCCCCAAATTTCCCCAAAATTCCCTCAAAATTCCCTCAAATTCCCTCAAAATTCCCCAAAAATCCCAAAAATTCCAAAAGACTCACCTGGATCAGACGTACCTGAATCGGACTCACCTGGATCAGGGACTCACCTGGATTGGACTCACCTGGATCGGATTCACCGAATCCTGGTTTGGACTCACCTGGATTGGACTCACCTGGATCAGGACTCACCTGAATCGGATTCACCGAATCCTGGATTGGACTCACCTGGATTGGACTCATCTGGATCGGACTCACCTGGATTGGACTCACCTGGATCGGATTCACCTGGATTGGACTCACCTGGATTGGACTCACCTGGATTGGATCTCACCTGTCTCCCCTGGCACACCTGGTTCAGCCTCACCTGGATCGGATTCACCTGGATCAGCCTCACCTGGATCAGACTCACCTGGATCGGGCTCACCTGGCTTGGATCTCACCTGGTTCGGACTCACTTGGCTCACCTGTCTGGGACTCACCTGGATCGGCCTCACCTGGATCGGCCTCACCTGGATTAGGGCTCACCTGGCTCAGATCTCACCTGGATTGGATCTCACCTGTCAGGGACTCACCTGGCTCAGCCCTTACCTGTCTCACCTGGCTCAGATCTCACCTGGCTCAGCCCTTACCTGTCCCACCTGTCTCACCTGTCAGGGACTCACCTGGATCAGATCTCATCTGGATCAGACTCACCTGGATCAGGGCACACCTGGATCAGCCCTCACCTGCCTCACCTGTCAGGGACTCCCCTGGATCGGGACTCACCTGGATCAGGGTACACCTGGATCAGCCTCACCTGGCTTAGATGTCACCTGGCTCAGCCCTCACCTGTCTCACCTGGTTCAGCCTCACCTGTCTCACCTCAGACCTCACCTGGCTCAGCCTCACCTGGATCGGGGCTCACCTGGATCGGATCTCACCTCCCTCACCTGTCTCAGACACACCTGGATCAGCCCTTACCTGTCCCACCTGGCTCACCTGTCAGGGACTCACCTGGATTGGGGCTCACCTGGCTCAGCCCTTACCTGGATCAGGGCTCACCTGGATCAGGGCACAACTGGATTGGATCTCACCTGTCTCACCTGGCACACCTGGCTCAGCCTCACCTGGATCAGGGCCCACCTGGATCAGATCTCACCTGGCTCAGCCCTTACCTGTCTCACCTGGATTGGACTCACCTGGATCAGCCCTTACCTGTCCCACCTGTCAGGGACTCACCTGGATCAGGATCACCTGGATTGGGGCACACCTGGATTGGATTCACCTGGCTCAGCCCTTACCTGTCTCACCTGGCTCAGCCTCACCTGGATCAGGGCACATCTGGATCAGGGCTCACCTGGATCGGATCTCACCTGGCTCAGCCCTTACCTGGATCGGGGCTCACCTGGATTCGATCTCACCTCTCTCACCTGTCTCAGACACACCTGGATCAGCCCTTACCTGTCCCACCTGTCAGGGACTCACCTGGATCAGGATCACCTGGATTGGGGCACACCTGTCTCACCTGGCACACCTGGCTCAGCCTCACCTGGATCAGGACTCACCTGGATCGGATCCCACCTGGATCAGATCTCACCTGGACTGGATCGGATCTCACCTGTCTCACCTGGCTCAGCCCTTACCTGTCCCACCTGTCTCACCTGTCAGGGACTCACCTGGATCAGCCTCACCTGGATCAGGGCTCACCTGGATCAGGGCACGTCTGGATCAGGGCACACCTGGATCAGATCTCACCTGTCTCCCCTGGCACACCTGGATCAGACTCACCTGGATCAGGACTCACCTGGATCAGACACACCTGGCTCAGCCTGTTCCTGTCCCACCTGTCCCACCTGTCAGGGACTCACCTGGATCAGGATCACCTGGATCGGGCTCACCTGGATCGAGGCTCACCTGGATCGGACTCACCTGGCTCACCTGTCTCACCTGTCAGGGACTCACCTGGATCAGATCTCATCTGGATCGGACTCACCTGGATCAGGACTCACCTGGATCAGACACACCTGGCTCAGCCTGTTCCTGTCCCACCTGTCCCACCTGTCAGGGACTCACCTGGATCGGATCTCACCTGGCTCAGCTGGTTCGGACTCACCTGGATCAGGGCACACCTGGATCGGATCTCACCTCTCTCACCTGGCTCAGACCTCACCTGGATCAGCCCTCACCTGTCCCACCTGGCTCAGATCTCACCTGGTTTGGACTCACCTGGATCGGGGCTCACCTGGATTGGGGCACACCTGGACTGGATCTCACCTGGATCGGATCTCACCTGTCTCACCTGGCTCAGCCTTTACCTGTCTCCCATGTCTCACCTGGCTCAGCCCTCACCTGGCTCAGTCTCACCTGTCAGGGACTCACCTGGATCGGGCTCACCTGGATCGGGCACACTGGCTCAGACTCACCTATCTCACCTGGCTCAGATCTCACCTGTCCCACCGGTCTCACCTGTCAGGGACTCACCTGGCTCAGCCCTTACCTGGATCGGGGCACACCTGGCTTGGATCTCACCTGGTTCGGACTCACCTGGCTCAGATCTCACCTGTCAGGGACTCACCTGGGTCAGCCCTTACCTGTCCCACCTGGCCCAGATCTCACCTGTCTCACCTGGATCGGGGCTCACCTGGATTGGGGCACACCTGGACTGGATCTCACCTGGATCGGATCTCACCTGTCCCACCTGGATCAGCCCTTACCTGTCTCCCATGTCTCACCTGTCAGGGACTCACCTGGCTCAGATGTCACCTGGTTTGGACTCACCTGGCTCAGCCCTTACCTGTCCCACCTGCCAGGGACTCACCTGGATCAGATCTCATCTGGATCAGACTCACCTGGATCAGGGCACACCTGGATCAGCCCTCACCTGCCTCACCTGTCAGGGACTCCCCTGGATCGGGACTCACCTGGATCAGGGTACACCTGGCTCAGATCTCACCTGGCTCAGCCCTTACCTGTCTCACCTGTCCCACCTGGCTCAGCCTCACCTGGATCGGGCTCACCTGTCTCACCTGGATCAGGGCTCACCTGGATCAGCCTCACCTGGCTCAGCCCTTACCTGTCCCACCTGGCTCAGATCTCACCTGTCAGGACTCACCTGTCCCACCTGGCTCAGCCCTCACCTGTCCCACCTGGCTCAGCCCTCACCTGTCCCACCTGGATCAGCCCTCACCTGGATCGGGGCTCACCTGGCTCAGCCCTTACCTGTCCCACCTGGATCAGATCTCACCTGGATCGGGGCTCACCTGGCTCAGCCCTCACCTGTCCCACCTGGATCAGATCTCACCTGGATCGGGGCTCACCTGGCTCAGCCCTCACCTGTCTCACCTGGATCGGGACTCACCTGGATCGGGGCTCACCTGGCTCAGCCCTTACCTCTCTCACCTGTCTCAGACACACCTGGATCAGACTCACCAGCCTCACCTGTCAGGGACTCACCTGGATCAGATCTCATCTGGATCGGATTCACCTGGATCGGACTCACCTGGATTGGGGCTCACCTGGCTCGGACCTCACCTGTCAGGGGCTCACCTGGCTCGGACCTCACCTGGATTGGGGCTCACCTCTCTCACCTGTCTCAGCCTCACCTGGCTCAGCCCTCACCTGTCCCACCTGGCTCAGGTCTCACCTGTCAGGGACTCACCTGGCTCAGCCCTTACCTGTCCCACCTGGCTCACCTTTCAGGGACTCACCTGGATCGGGTCGGGAGATGCCGAGCAGGGCTCAGCCGCGCCGGGGCTTTTTATAGGGCCGGGAGTGGGCGGGGCTTGTTGTGGGCGTGGCTGTGACGTCATAGTCGGCGTGGGCGGAGCCCCGCCCCGCCCTGGCTTTGATCGGCCCCAGGAAGCGCCCGGGGCGGGGGAGGGGCCGGGGTTGGTGCTGAGCTCGGGTTTAGAGCCGGGCCTGGCCCGGGATTGATCCTGGGATTGATCCTGGCCCTGGAGCCGGGCCTGGCCTGGGCCTGGTTCTGGTCCTGGTCCTGGTCCTGATTCTGGTCCTGGTCCTGGTCCTGGTCCTGATCCTGGTCCTGGTCCTGGTCCTGGTCCTGGTCCTGGTCCTGGTCCTGGTCCTGGTTCTGATCGTGGTCCTGAGCCTGATCCTGGTCCTGGTCCCAGTCCTGGTCCTGGTCCTGATCCTGAGTTTAATCTTGGTCCTGATCCTGGTCCTGGTCCTGATCCTGAGCTTAATCCTGGTCCTGGTTCTAATCCTGGTCCAAATTCAGGTCCTGATTCCGATCCCGGTCCTGGTCCTGATCCCGAACCTGATCCTCGTCCTGATCCTGGTCCCGGTCCTGGTCTGATCCTGGTCCTAATCCTGGTTCTGGTTCTGGTCCTGGTCCTGGTCCTGGTCCTGATCCTGGTCCTGATTCTGGTCCTGGTCCTGATCCTAATCCTGGTCCTGGTCCTGATCCTGAGCTTAATCTTGGTCCTGAGCCTGGTCCCAGTCCTGGTCCTGGTCCTAATCCCGATCCCCATCCTGGTCCTGGTCCTGTCCTGGTCCTGGTCCTGGTCCTGGTCCTGGTCCTGGTCCTGGTCCTGGGCCTGGTCCTGGGCCTGGGCCTGGGCCTGGTCCTGGTCCTGGTCCTGATCCTGAGCTTAATCCTGGTCCTGGTTCTAATCCTGGTCCAAATTCAGGTCCTGATTCTGATCCCGGTCCTAATCCTGGTCCTGGTCCTGGGCCTGGTCCTGGTCCTGGTCCTGGTCCTGATCCTGCTCCTGATCCTAATCGTGATCCCTGCCCATATTCCAGGTCCTCGTCCTGGTCCTTATTCTGGTCCTGGTCCAATCCTGATCCCAATCCCGATCTCGATCAGGTGACACAGGGGGCAATGAGGGGACACCTGAGGAGTCCCCAGGTGACAATGATGGGACACTGGGACGCCTGAGGGGACACAGGGACACCTGAAGGGACATGGACACACCTGAGGGGACACCTGAGAGGACTCCAGTGACACCTGAGGGGACAATGAGGGGACACTGGGACACCTGAGGGGACACAGGGGGGACAATGAGGGGACATTTGGCACACCTGAGGGGACACAGGGACACCTGAGGGGACAATGAGGGGACACCTGAGGGGACACAGGTGACACATGAAGGGACCCAGGTGACACCTGAGGGGACGATGAGGGGACACAGGGGACACAGGCACACCTGAGGGGACCCCAGGTGACACAGGGGGGACAATGAGGGGACATTTGGCACACCTGAGGGGACCCCAGGTGACACCTGAGGGGACAATGAGGGGACCCAGGTGACACAGGGGACAATGAGGGGACATTTGGCACACCTGAAGGGACACAGGGGACACATGAAGGGACACAGGGACACCTGAGGGGACAATGAGGGGACAATGAGGGGACATTTGGCACACCTGAAGGGACACAGGGACAGCTGAGGGGACACAGGGGACACTTGGCACACCTGAGGAGCCCCCAGGTGACACCTGAGGGGACAATGAGGGGACACAGGTGACACCTGAGGGGACACCTGAAGAGCCCCCAGGTGACACCTGAGGGGACAATGAGGGGACATGGGGACACCTGAAAGGACCCAGGTGACAGAGGGGGACAATGAGGGGACCCAGGTGACACCTGAGGGGACACAGGTGACACAGGGGGACAATGAGGGGACAATGGGGACACAGGCACACCTGAGGGGACCCCAGGTGACACAGGGGACAATGAGGGGACAATGAGGGGACCCCAGGTGACACCTGAGGGGACAATGAGGGGACACCTGAGGGGACCCAGGTGACACGGGTGACACATGAAGGGACACAGGGACACCTGAGGGGACAATGAGGGGACACAGGTGACACCTGAGGGGACAATGAGGGGACACAGGGACACCTGAAAGGACCCAGGTGACACAGGGGACAGTGAGGGGACAGTGAGGGGACAATGAGGGGACACCTGAGGGGACAATGAGGGGACCCAGGGACACCTGAGGAGCCCCAGGTGACACCTGAGGGGACAATGAGGGGACACAGGGACACCTGAGGGGACAGAGGGGGGACAATGAGGGGACATTTGGCACACCTGAGGGGACACAGGTGACACCTGAGGGGACAATGAGGGGACACCAGGGGTGACCCAGGTGACACAGGGGGACACCTGAAGGGACACAGAGACACCTGAGGGGACAATGAGTGGACAGTGGAGGGGACATTTGGCACACCTGAGGGGACACAGGTGACATCTGAGGGGACACAGGGGACACTTGGCACACCTGAGGAGCCCCCAGGTTACACCTGAGGGGACAATGAGGGGACAATGAGGGGACCCAGGTGACACAGGGGACACTTGGCACACCTGAAGAGCCCCCAGGTGACACCTGAGGGGACAATGAGGGGACATGGGGACACCTGAAAGGACCCAGGTGACAGAGGGGGACAATGAGGGGACCCAGGTGACCCCTGAGGGGACACAGGGGGACAATGAGGGGACAATGAGGGGACCCCAGGTGACACCTGAGGGGACAATGAGGGGACACCTGAGGGGACCCAGGTGACACAGGTGACACATGAAGGGACACAGGGACACCTGAGGGGACACAGGGGGACAATGAGGGGACACCTGGGGGGACAATGAGGGGACACCTGAGGGGACCCAGGGGACACAGGGACACCTGAGGGGACCCAGGTGACACAGGGGGACAATGAGGGGACCCAGGTGACACCTGAGGGGACACAGGGGGACAATGAGGGGACACTTGAGGAGCCCCAAAGTGACACAGGTGACACCTGAGGGGACCCAGGTGACACCTGAGGGGACAATGAGGGGACATGGGGACACCTGAAAGGACCCAGGTGACACAGGGGGACAATGAGGGGACAATGAGGGGACACGGAAAGCAGCCCGGAAGTGCCGCCCCGCGCAGGTGACAGCGACAGCGACAGCGCCACCGCCCGCGGGGGGCGGGGCCCGACCGGTCCCGCCGGTGTCACCTGTGCTGTCACCTGGGCCACCCACGGTGTCACCCATGGTGTCACCCGTGTGTCACCCATGTGTCACCTGGGCCACCCGCGCTGACACCGCGGGGACACCGGGGGTGGCACTGGGGACACTGGAGGTGGCATTGGGGACATTGGGGACAGCAGGGACAGCGGGGACATTGGGGACACTGAAGGCACTGGGGACATCGGGGGTGGCATTGTGGACACTGAGAGTGGCACTGGTGGCATTGGGGACACTGAGGGTGGCACTGGGGACACTGGGGACACTGAAGGCACTGGGGACACTGAGGGTGGCACTGGGGACACTGGGGACACTGGGGGACACGGGGGTGGTTCAGGTGACACTGAGGACAGTGGGGGTGGCACTGGGGACAGCGGGGACATTGGGGACGCTGAGGGTGGCACTGGGGACACTGGGGACACTGAAGGCACTGGGGACACTGAGGGTGGCACTGGTGGCATTGGGGACATTGGGGACAGTGGGGGTGGCACTGGGGACACCGAGGACATCAGGGACATTGGAGACACCGGGGGTGGCACTGGGGACAGTGGGGACACACAGGTGACACTGGGGTGGCACTGAGGGTGACACTGGGGACACCAGGGGGTGGCACTGGGGACACTGGGGGTGGCATTGGGGACATTGGGGACACGGAGGTGGCACTGGGGACACTGGGGACACTGGGGACAGCAAGGGTGGCACTGGGGACACTGGGGTGGCACTGGGGACACTGGGGACAGTGGGGTGGCACTGGGGACATTGATGACGCCGGTGGCATTGGGGACACCAAGGACAGCGATGGTGACACCAGGGTGGCACCGGTGACACAGATGAAAGCAGGAGTGGCACCGGGGGTGACACTGGGTGACACTGAAGGTGGCATTGGGGACACTGGGGACACCTGGGGTGGCACTGGGGATGGCACTGGCGACACTGGGGACACTGAGGGTGGCACTGGGGACACTGGGGGTGGCACTGGGGTGACACAGCGAGGGTAGCACTGGAGGTGACACCAGGTGGCACTGGGGGTGGCACTGGGGACACCGAGGGGACACCGGGGATGACACCGGGGTGACACTGGGAGTGGCATTGGGGAGGCAAAGGTGGCACTGGGGACAGCAGGGTGGCACTGGGGACATTGATGACACCGGTGGCATTGGGGACACCAAGGACAGCGATGGTGACACCAGGGTGGCACAGGTGGCACAGATGAAAGCAGGGGTGGCACCAGAGGTGGCATTGGGGGAGGCACAGGTGGCATTGGGGACACCGGGGACAGAGGGGGTGACACTGGGGGTGGCACAGGTGACACTGGGGACAGCAGGGTGGCACTGGGGACACTGAGGGTGGCACTGGTGGCATTAGGGACATTGGGGACACGGGGGTGGCACTGGGGACATTGGGGACACACAGGTGACACTGGGGTGGGTGGCACTGAGGGCGACACTGGGGACAGCGGGACACTGGGGTGGCACTGGGGACACTGGGTGACACTGGGGGCATTGGGGACACTGGGGACAGTGGGGGTGGCACTGGGGACACCGAGGACATCAGGGACATTGGAGACACCGGGGGTGGCACTGCGGACATTGGGGACATTGGGGACACACAGGTGACACTGGGAACAGGAGGGGTGGCACTGGGGACACTGAGGGTGGCACAGGTGGCATTGGGGACACTGAGGGTGGCACCGGGGGTGGCACAGGTGACACTGGGGACAGTGGGGACACCGGGGGTGGCACTGGGGGTGGCCCAGGGGACACCAGGGATGGCACCGGCGACCCTGGTGGCACTGGGGGGGGGACACCGGGGACATTGGTGACACCGGGGGTGGCACTGAGGGTGACATTGGGGACACTGGTGGCATTGGGGACACCGGGGACACCATGGGTGGCACTGGGGGTGACACCGAAGGCGGCTCAGGTGGCACTGGTGGCACCGGGGGTGGCACCGAGGGTGGCACTGGGGGACACAGGGGGGGATGGCACTGGGTGACCCCAGGGTGGCACTGAGGGTGACATTGGTGACACTGGGGTGGCACAGGGGACATTGGGGACAGAGGAGGTGGCATCGGGGACACTGGGGGCACCAGGGGTGGCACTGGGGACATTGGGGACACTGGGGACTCAGGTGGCACTGGTGGCACTGGGGGCCCAGTTAATTGATATTCATATTTGGAGGCGTGGTCAAGTTCGGGGGCGTGGCCAATCGCCATGTGTTGCTGTTTGGGGGCGTGGCCAAATTTGGGGGCGTGGCCACTCACCGGGTGTTGCCGCTTGGGGGCGTGGCCACTTACTGCTTGGGGGAGGGGCCAAAATGGGGGCGGGGCCTGTTAGCGAGTGTTGTTATTGGAGGGCGTGGCCAATTTAAATGCGTGGCCATTTACTGGGTGCTGGTGCTTGGGGGCGTGGCCAAGTGTGTGGGCGTGGTCACTTACTGGGTGTTGTTGTTTGGGGGCGTGGCCAATCAAAATGTGTTGCTGTTTGGGGGCGTGGCCACTTAGCGGGTGCTGCCGTTTGGGGGCGGGGCCTGTTAGCGAGTGTTGTTATTGGAGGGCGTGGCCAATTTAAATGCGTGGCCATTTACTGGGTGCTGGTTCTTGGGGGCGTGGCCAATTTTGGGGGCGTGGCCACTTGCTGGGTGTTGCTGCTTGGGGGCGTGGCCAATTTTGGGGGCGTGGCCAGTTACTGGGTGTTTCTGTTTGGAGGCGTGGCCACTTAGAGAGTGCTGCCGTTCGGGGGCGTGGCCAAGTTTGGGGGTGTGGCCTGATTTTAGGGGCGTGGCTATAGGTTTGGGGGTGTGGCTATGGGTTTGGGGGGGTGAGATTATTGGGATTGGGGGCGTGGCCAGGTGTGTGGGGGTGGGGTTGTGGGCGTGGCCATAAATGAGGGGGCGTGGCCATAATTTGGGATTTTTGGGGGGGAGTTTTTGTGTTTTGGGCTGGATTTTTTTGAGGAATTTTGGGGATTTTTTTGAGTGGATTTTTTAAAATTTTGGGATGGATTTTTTTCAGGATTTCTGCGGGGGATTTTTGAGATTTTTATGTGGAATTTTGGGGATTTTTCCATGAATTTTTAATTTTTGGTATTTTGGAGATTTTTTGGTGGATTTTGTGATTTGGGATTTTTGGGGTGGATTTTTGGGTGAATTTTTGGGGATTTTGGGCTGGACTTTTGGATTTTGGGTGGATTTTTGGGATTTTTGGAGGGGAATTCCTTTTACTTTCGGGAATGGATTTTTTGGGATTTGGGTGGATTTTTTAAGATTTTGAGGGTTGATTTTTTTAACTTTGGGGTGGATTTTGGATTTTGGGGTGGATTATTTGGGGTGGAATTTATTTTGGGGGAATTTTGGGGGCATGGATTTTTTGGGATTTTTGGGTAGAATTTTGGGATTTTGGGGTGCAGTTTTGGGGTGAAATTTTGGGGGATTTTGGGGTGGAATTTTAGGATTTTATGGGATTTTTTGGGCCTTTTGGAGTGGATTTTTGGGTTGGAATTTTGGGATTTTTGGGTTGGAATTTTGGGATTTTGGGTTGGAATTTTGGGATTTTTTTAGTGGATTCTTTTTTACATTTTGGTGGAATTTTGGGATTTTTGGGGATGGATTTTGGTGGAATTTTCGGGTGAAAATTTCAGATTTTTGGGGTGGAATTTTGTGGATTTTTGGGGTGGAATTTGTGGATTTTTAGGGTGGAATTTTGTGGATTTTTGGGGTGGAATTTTGTGGATTTTGGGGTGGAATTTGGGCATTTGGGGATGGATTTTTGGGATGACACTTTGGCATTTGGAAGTGGTTTTTTTGGGGTGGAATTTTTGGATTTTGGGGGATTCTTGGGGGTTGAATATTTGGATTTTTGGGTGAATCATTTTTAGGATTTTCCTCACCCCGAACACCAAAATTTAGAAGTGGAAAACTCTTTTAATCTTGACGCCGTAACTCGGATTTTCGGGATTTTTGGGCTCATGGCCCCTGAGGGTTTTTGTGTCGGGCTGGTCCATTTTTGGGGTGGAATTTTGGGTTTTTGGCTCAGTTGTGGGCCATGGTTTGGTGCAGCAGCGGCCGTAGCGGCACAGGTTGACGTAGACCCCGAGTTTTGGGGGAATTTTGGGCCAATTTTTAGGATTTTTTGGGATTTTTTTGGGACTTTTGGAGTGGATTTTGGGGTGGAATTTTGGGATTTCAGGGTGGAGTTTTGGGTTGGAATTTTGGGATTTTGGGGTGGATTTTTGGGGTAGAACTTTAGGGCTTTGGGGGTGGAATTGTGGGATTTTTAGAGTGGATTTTTGGGGTGGAATTTTGGGATTTCAGGGTGGATTTTTGGGTTGGAATTTTGGGGTTTCAAGGTGGATTTTTGGGGATTTTTCTCACCCTGAACACCACAATTGTGGAAGTGGATCAATGTTTAATTTCCAGGCTATAACTGGGATTTTTTGGGCTCAGGGTTTTTGTGTGGGGCTGGTCCATTTTTGGGGTGGAATTTTGGGGCAGATTTTGGGGGGGGAATTTTGGGATTTTTTTTGTGGAGATTTTTTTTACATTTTGGCGGAATTTTGGGATTTTTGGAGTGGATTTTTGTGGAATTTTTGGGTGAAAATTTCAGAGTTTTGGGGTGGATTTTTGGGGTGGAATTTTGTGGATTTTTGGGGTGGAATTTTGTGGATTTTTGGGGTGGAATTTGTGGATTTTTGGGGTGGAATTTTGTGGATTTTTGGGGTGGAATTTGGGGGTGGAATTTTGGCATTTCAGAGTGGAGTTTTGGGTTGGAATTTTGGGATTTTTGTAATGGATTTTCTTTTTTACATTTTGGTGGAATTTTGGGATTTTTGGGGATGGACTATTATGGAATTTTTGGGTGAAAATTTCAGAATTTTGGGGTGGATTTTGGGGATTTTGGGGTGGAATTTGTGGATTTTTGGGGTGGAATTTGGGGGTGGAATTTGTGGATTTTGGGATAGAATTTTGGGGCGGAATTTTGGGATTTTTTTAGTGGATTTTTTTTTACATTTTGGTGGAATTTTGGGATTTTTGGGGATGGATTTTTGTGGAATTTTCGGGTGAAAATTTCAGAATTTTGGGGTGGATTTTTGGGGTGGAATTTTGTGGATTTTGGGATGGAATTTTGTGGATTTTTGGGGTGGAATTTTGTGGATTTTTGGGGTGGAATTTTGTGGATTTTTGGGGTGGAATTTTGGGATTTCAGGGTGGATTTTTGGGTTGGAATTTTGGGATTTTTTTAGTGGATTCTTTTTTACATTTTGGTGGAATTTTGGGATTTTTGGGGATGGATTTTGGTGGAATTTTCGGGTGAAAATTTCAGAATTTTGGGGTGGATTTTTGGGGTGGAATTTTGTGGATTTTGGGGTGGAATTTGGGGTGGATTTTTGGGGTTGAATTTTAGGATTTTTGGTGTGGGTTTTTCGGGAATTTTGGGGGCAGGACTTTGGGATTTGGGGATGGATTTTGGGGGTTTAATTTCGGGTTTCAAGGTGGATTTTTGGGGATTTTTCTCACCCTGAACACCACGATTTTGGAAGTGGATCAATGTTTAATTTCCAGGCTATAACTGGGATTTTTGGGCTCAGGTTTTTGGTCCATTTTTGGGGTGGAATTTTGTGGATTTTTGGGGTGGAATTTTGGGGTTTCAGGGTGGAGTTTTGGGTTGGAATTTTGGGATTTTTTTAGTGGATTTTTTTTTTACATTTGGGGTGGAATTTTGGGATTTTTGGGGATGGATTTTGGTGGAATTTTCGGGTGAAAATTTCAGATTTTTGGGGTGGAACACCACGATTTTGGAAGTGGATCAATGTTTAATTTCCAGGCTATAACTGGGATTTTTTGGGCTCAGGGTTTTTGTGTGGGGCTGGTCCATTTTTGGGGTGGAATTTTGGGTTTTTGGCTCAGTTGTGGGCCATGGTGTGGTGCAGCCAGCGGCCGTAGCGGCACAGGTTGACGTAGACCCCCGAGTTTTGGGGGAATTTTGGGCCAATTTTTAGCATTTTTTGGGATTTTTTGGGACTTTTGGAGTGGATTTTTGGGGTGGAATTTTGAGGTTTTGGGGCAGATTTTTGGGGTGGAATTTTGGGATTTTGGGGTGGATTTTTGGGGTGGAATTTGGGGATTTTGGGGTTGGAATTTTGGGATTTTTGGGGTGGAATTTTGTGGCTTTTTGGGGTGGAATTTTGTGGATTTTTGGGATGGAATTTTGTGGATTTTTGGGGTGGAATTTGGGCATTTGGGGGTGGATTTTTGGGATGACACTTTGGCATTTGGAAGTGGTTTTTTGGGGTTGAATATTTGGATTTTTGGGAACCATTTTTAGGATTTTTCTCACCCCGAACACCAGAATTTAGGAGTGGAAAATTCTTTTAATCTTGGGGCTGTAATTTGGATTTTTGGGATTTTCTATCTCCTGACTCCTGAGGGTTTTTGTGGCAGCCTGGTTTGTGGGGGGATTTTGGGCCGATTTTTGGGATTTTTTGGGATTTTTTTGGAGTGGATTTTTGGGATATTTGGGGTGCACATTTTGTGATTTTTAGGGTGGATTTCTCAGGGATTTTGGGGTGGAATTTTGGGATTTTTGGGTGGAATTTTGGGATTTTTGGTGTGGATTGTTTGGATTTTTTGGAGTGGATTTTTGGGACTTTTGGGGTGGAATTTTGGGATTTTTGGTCTGGATTGTTTGGATTTTTTGGAGTGGATTTTTGGGACTTTTGGGGTGGAATTTGGGGTGGATTTTTGGGGTGGATTTTTGGGATTTTTGGGGTGGAATTTTGGGATTTTTGGGGTGGAATTTTGGGATTTTTGGAGTGGATTTTTGGGATTTCAGGTGGATTTTTGGGGTGGAATTTTGGGGGTTTTAGGGTGGATTTTAGGGTGGAATTTTGGGGTTTCAAGGTGGATTTTTGGGGATTTTTCTCACCCTGAACGCCACAATTTTGGAAGTGGATCAATGTTTAATTTCCAGGCGATAACTGGGAATTTTGGGCTCAGGTTTTTGTGTCGGGCTGGTCCATTTTTGGGGTGGATTTTTGGGATTTTTGGGGTGGAATTTGGGGATTTTTTGGGGTGGAATTTTGGGATTTCAGGGTGGAGTTTTGGGTTGGAATTTTGGGATTTTTGGAGTGGATTTTTTTTACATTTGGGGTGGAATTTGGGGATTTTTGGGGGTGGATTTTTGTGGATTTTTAGGGTGGAATTTTGTGGATTTTTGGGGTGGAATTTGGGGATTTTGGGGTGGAATTTTGTGGATTTTTGGGGTGGAATTTTGTGGATTTTGGGGTGGAATTTGGGCATTTGGGGATGGATTTTTGGGATGACACTTTGGCATTTGGAAGTGGTTTTTTGGGGTTGAATATTTGGATTTTTGGGCGAATTATTTTTAGGATTTTTCTCACCCCGAACACCAGAATTTAGGAGTGGAAAACTCTTTTAATCTTGGGGTTATAACTCGGATTTTCGGGATTTTTGGGCTCGTGGCCCCTGAGGGTTTTTGTGTCGGGCTGGTCCATTTTTGGGGTGGAATTTTGGGGTTTTGGCTCAGTTGTGGGCCATGGTTTGGTGCAGCAGCGGCCGTAGCGGCACAGGTTGACGTAGACGCCGAGTTTTGGGGGGATTTTGGGCCGATTTTTGGGATTTTTTGGGATTTTTTTGGGACTTTTGGGGTGGATTTTTGGGGTGGAATTTTGGGGTTTTGGGGCAGATTTTTGGGGTGGAATTTTGGGATTTCAGGGTGGAGTTTTGGGGTGGAATTTTGGGATTTTTGGGGATGGATTTTGGTGGAATTTTCAGGTGAAAATTTCAGAATTTTGGGGTGGAATTTTGGGGTGGAATTTTGTGGATTTTTGGGGTGGAATTTGGGGATTTTGGGATAGATTTTTGGGGTGGAATTTTGGGATTTTTGGAGTGGATTTTTTTTAACATTTTGGTGGAATTTTGGGATTTTTGGGGATGGATTTTGGTGGAATTTTCTGGTGAAAATTTCAGATTTTTGGGGTGGAACACCACGATTTTGGAAGTGGATCAATGTTTAATTTCCAGGCTATAACTAGGATTTTTGGGCTCAGGTTTTCGTGTCGGGCTGGTCCATTTTTGGGGCGAATCGGGCGGATTTTGGCTCAGTTGTGGGCCATGGTGTGGTGCAGCCAGCGGCCGTAGCGGCACAGGTTGACGTAGACCCCCGGTTTGTGGGGGTCCCCGCAGACCCCCGGCCCCCAGGACGTGATGCCCTGCAGGCGCCCGTTGCACATCAGGGGCCCCCCGGAATCGCCCTGGGGGGACAAAATTCGGGGGGTCAGGACCCCCAAATTCCGGGGGAAATCCGCGAAAATTCGGTGAAAATACCCCAAAAAATCAGAAGAAATCGGCCCCAAATTGCCCCCTGAAAATGGCCTCGAAACCACCCCAAAAATGACCCAAAAATGTCCCCAAATTGCCCCAAAAACTGCCCTAAAATTGCCAAAAAATCACCCTAAAAATGTCCCAAAATTGCCCCAAAAATGCCCCAAAATTGCCACAAAAATCACCCTAAAAATGTCCCAAAATTGCCCCAAATTGCCCCAAAAATGCCCCAAAATTGCCACAAAAATCACCCTAAAAATATCCCAAAATTGCCCCAAATTGCCCCAGAAAGAGCCCCAAAATTGCCACAAAAATCACCCTAAAAATATCCTAAAACCGGCCCAAAAATGTCCCAAATTGGACCCCGAAATTCCGGGGGAAATCCGCGAAAATCCGGTGAAAATACCCCAAAAATCAGCAGAAATCGGCCCCAAATTGCCCCCCCAAAATGGCCTCGAAACCACCCCAAAGCCACCCAAAAATGACCCAAAAATGACCCCAAATTGCCCCAAAAACTGCCCTAAAATTGCCACAAAATCACCCTAAAAATGTCCCAAAATTGCCCCAAATTGCCCCAGAAAGAGCCCCAAAATTGCCACAAAATCACCCTAAAAATATCCCAAAATTGCCCCAAAATGCCCCAAAAACGGCCCTAAAATTGCCACAAAATCACCCTAAAAATAACCCAAAATTGCCCCAAATTGCCCCAGAAAGAGCCCCAAAATTGCCACAAAAATCACCCTAAAAATGTCCCAAAATTGCCCCAGAAAGAGCCCCAAAATTGCCACAAAATCACCCTAAAAATATCCCAAAATTGCCCCAAATTGCCCCAGAAAGAGCCCCAAAATTGCCACAAAAATCACCCTAAAAATATCCCAAATTGGCCCAAAAATGTCCCAAAATTGCCACAAAAACACACCAAAATTGTCCCCAAAATGCCCCAAAATTGCCACAAAATCACCCTAAAAATATCCCAAAATTGCCCCAGAAAGAGCCCCAAAATTGCCACAAAAATCACCCTAAAAATGTCCCAAAATTGCCCCAAAATTGCCCCAAAAATCACCCTAAAAATATCCCAAAATTGCCCCAAAAACTGCCCTAAAATTGCCACAAAATCACCCTAAAAATATCCCAAAATTGCCCCAAATTGCCCCAGAAAGAGCCCCAAAATTGCCACAAAATCACCCTAAAAATATCCCAAAATTGCCCCAAAATTGCCACAAAAATCACCCTAAAAATATCCTAAAACCGGCCCAAAAATGTCCCAAATTGGACCCCGACATTCCGGGGGAAATCCGCGAAAATTCGGTGAAAATACCCCAAAAAATCAGCAGAAATCGGGCCCAAATTGCCCCCCCAAAATGGTCTTGAAACCACCCCAAAGCCACCCAAAAAATGACACAAAAATTACCCCAAATTCCCCAAAAACTGCCCCAAAATTGCCACAAAATCACCTTAAAAATATCCTAAAATTGCCCCAAATTGCCCCAAAAACTGCCCCCAAATTGCCACAAAAATCACCCTAAAAATGTCCCAAAATTGCCCCAGAAACTGCCCCAAAATTGCCACAAAAATCACCCTAAAAATATCCTAAAACCGGCCCAAAAATGGCCCAAAAATGTCCCAAATTGGACCCCGAAATCCGGGGGAAATCCGCGAAAATTCGGTGAAAATACGGCAAAAAATCAGGAGAAATCGGGCCCAAATTGCCCCCACCCCAAAATGGCCTCGAAACCACCCCAAAGCCACCCAAAAAAATGACACAAAAATTACCCCAAACTCGCCCCAAAACCTCCCCAATATTGCCACAAAATCACCCTAAAAATGTCCCAAAATTGCCCCAGAAAAAGCCCCAAAATTGCCACAAAAATCACCCTAAAAATATCCCAAAATTGCCCCAAATTGCCCCAGAAAGAGCCCCAAAATTGCCACAAAATCACCCTAAAAATATCCCAAAATTGCCCCAAAATTGCCACAAAAATCACCCTAAAAATATCCCAAAATTGCCCCAAAATTGCCACAAAAATCACCCCAAAAATATCCCAAAATTGCCCCAAATTGCCCCAAAAACTGCCCCAAAATTGCCACAAAAATCACCCTAAAAATATCCCAAAATTGCCCCAAATTGGCCCAAAAATGTCCCAAATTGGACCCCGAAATTCCGGGGGAAATCCGTCAAAATCCGGTGAAAATACCCCAAAAAATCAGCAGAAATCGGCCCCAAATTGCCCCCAAACCACCCCAAAATGGCCTCGAAACCACCCCAAAGCCACCCAAAAAATGACAAAAATATGTCCCCAAATTCCCCTCCAAATTGCCCCAAAAACTGCCCTAAAATTGCCACAAAATCACCCTAAAAATGTCCCAAAATTGCCCCAAATTGCCCCAAAAATGCCCCAAAATTGCCACAAAATCACCCTAAAAATACCCCAAAATTGCCCCAAAAATGCCCCAAAATTGCCACAAAATCACCCTAAAAATATCCCAAAATTGCCCCAAATTGTCACAAAATCACCCTAAAAATATCCCAAAATTGCCCCAAAAACTGCCCCAAAATTGCCACAAAATCACCCTAAAAATATCCTAAAACCGCCCCAAAAATGTCCCAAATTGGACCCCGAAATTCCGGGGGAAATCCGCGAAAATTCGGTGAAAATACCCCAAAAAATCAGAAGAAATCGGCCCCAAATTGCCCCCCCAAAATGGCCTCGAAACCACCCCAAAGCCACCCAAAAAAATGACACAAAAATGACCCAAAAATGTCCCCGAATTTGCCTCCAAAGCCGCCCCAGAAAGAGCCCCAAAATTGCCACAAAAATCACCCTAAAAATGTCCCAAAATTGCCACAGAAAGAGCCCCAAAATTGCCACAAAAATCACCCTAAAAATATCCCAAAATTGCCCAAGAAAGAGCCCCAAAATTGCTACAAAATCACCCTAAAAATATCCCAAAATTGCCCCAGAAAGAGCCCCAAAATTGCCACAAAATCACCCTAAAAATAACCCAAAATTGCCACAAAAATCACCCTAAAAATGTCCCAAAATTACCCAAATTGACCCAGAAAGAGCCCCAAAATTGCCACAAAAATCACCCTAAAAATCACCCAAAATTGCCCCAAATTGCCCCAAAAACTGCTCCAAAATTGCCACAAAAATCACCCTAAAAATGTCCCCAAATTGCCCCAGAAAGAGCCCCAAAATTGCCACAAAATCACCCTTAAAATAACCCAAAATTGCCCCAAATTACCCAAAAAATGTCCCAAAATTGCCACAAAATCACCCTAAAAATATCCCAAAATTGCCCCAGAAAGAGCCCCAAATTGCCACAAAAATCACCCTAAAAATATCCTAAAACCGGCCAAAAATGGCCCAAAAATGTCCCAAATTGGACCCGAAATTCCGGGGGAAATCTGCGAAAATCCGGTGAAAACACCCCAAAAATCAGCAGAAATCGGCCCCAAATTGCCCCCCAAAATGGTCTCGAAACCACCCCAAAGCCACCAAAAATGACCCAAAATTGCCCCAAATTGCCCCAAAAACTTCCCTAAAATTGCCACAAAAATCACCCTAAAAATGTCCCAAAATTGCCCCAGAAACTGCCCCAAAATTGCCACAAAAACACCCTAAAAATGTCCCAAAATTGCCCCAGAAAGAGCCCCAAAATTGCCACAAAATCACCCTAAAAATATCCCAAAATTGCCCCAAAATTGCCACAAAAATCACCCTAAAAATATCCCAAAATTGCCCCAAATTGCCCCAGAAAGAGCCCCAAAATTGCCACAAAAATCACCCTAAAAATATCCCAAAATTGCCCCAAATTGGCCCAAAAATGTCCCAAATTGGACCCAAAATTCCCGGGGAAATCCATGAAAATTCGGTGAAAATACCCCAAAAATCAGCAGAAATCGGCCCCAAATTGCCCCCTCATAAATGGTCTCGAAACCACCCAAAGCCACCCAAAATTGGCCCAAAATTGCCCCAAATTGCCTCAAAAACTGCCCTAAAATTGCCACAAAATCACCCTAAAAATATCCCAAAATTGCCCCAAAATTGCTACAAAAATCACCCTAAAAATAACCCAAAATTGCCCCAAATTGCCCCAGAAAGAGCCCAAAATTGCCACAAAAATCACCCTAAAAATGTCCCAAAATTGTCCCAAAAACACCCCAAAATTGCTTCTAAATTGCCCCAAAAAATGCCCCAAAATCACCCCAAAACTGCCCAAAATAACCCAAAAATGTCCCAAATTTACCCCAAAATGTCCCCAAATTGCCCCAAAATCGTCCCAAACCACCCCAAAATTGCCAAAAAAAATCACCTCAAAAATATCCCAAAACCTCCCAAAATCACCCCAAAATTGCCCCAAATTGCCCCAAAATTGCCCCAAAATTGCCCCAAAATTGCCCCAAAATGCCCCCAAAATGTCCCAAAATCACCCCAAAATGTCCCCAAATTGCCCCAAAATTGCCCCAAATTGGCCCCAAATTGCCCCAAAATGGCCCCAAATGGTCCCAATTTGCCCAAATCTCCTCCAATTCCCCCCAAATCGGCCCAAACTCACCTGGGGCTGAGCCCAAATCACCTCAGGGCCTTCACCTGTCCCAGCTCACCTGGCCAATCAGGGGTCACCTCACCTGTGCCACCTGGCCAATCAGGGCTCACCTCACCTGTCCCATCTGGCCAATCAGGGGTCACCTCACCTGTCCCATCTGGCCAATCAGGGGTCAGCTCACCTGTCCATCTGTCCAATCAGGGCTCACCTCACCTGTCCCATCTGGCCAATCAGGAGTCACCTCACCTGTGCCATCTGTCCAATCAGGGCTCACCTCACCTGTCCCACCTGTCCAATCAGGAGTCACCTCACCTGTGCCATCTGGCCAATCAGGGCTCACCTCACCTGTCCCATCCTTCTCACCTGTCCCATCTCACCTGTCCAATCAGGAGTCACCTCACCTGTCCCACCTGTCCCACACCTGTCCCATCCCGCACCTGTCCAATCAGGGTACTCACCTCACCTGCGCCACCTGTCCAATCAGGAGTCACCTCACCTGTCCCATCTGTCCAATCAGGAGTCACCTCACCTGTCTCACCTGTCCCCATCTATTCCTTCACCTGTCCCATCTGACCTGTCCCATCCATCTCATCTGTCTCACCTGTCCCGTGTCACCTGTCCCACCTCACCTGTCCCACACCTGTCCCACCTGTCCCCCTCTATTCCTTCACGTGTCCCACCTCACCTGTCCCATCAGCTCACCTGTCCCACCTGTCCCCATCTATTCCTTCACCTGTCCCTCACCTGTGCCACCTGTCCAATCAGGGGTCACCTCACCTGTCCCATCCTTCTCACCTGTCCCTCACCTGTCCCACCCATCTCACCTGTGTGTCCCTCACCTGGCAGGTGTCAGTGCGGCTCTGTGACACACCTGTCCTATCACACTGCTCCTGTTGCACACCTGTCCCACCTCACCTGTCTCATTACACCTGTTCCATCTCACCTGTCACACCTGTCCCTCACCTGGCAGTCATGGTCCACTGTGACACAACCTGTCCCATCACCTGGCATCTCACTGTGTGTCACACACCTGGCAGGTGTCACCGTGTCTGCGACTCACACCTGATCACACCTGTGACACACCTTTTCTCCCTCACCTGGCAGGTGTCGGCGCGGCTCCGCGGCTCTGTGACACACACCTGTCCCATCACACCTGTCACACCTGTGTGTCACACTCACCTGGCAGGTGTCGGCGTGGCTCTGTGACACACACCTGTCACACCTGCACACCTGTCCCTCACCTGGCAGGTGTCGGCGCGGCTCCGCGGCTCTGTGACACACACCTGCACACCTGTCACACCTGTGTCACACTCACCTGGCAGGTGTCGGCGCGGCTCCGGGCTCTGTGACACACACCTGCACCACTTCCACCTGTGCACCTCACCTGGCAGGTGTCGCGCGGCTCCGGTGGACACACACCTGTCCCATCACACCACACCTTGTGCCTCACCTGGTGTGTCTCACTCCGTGGTTCGGCTACCTGGTAGGGTTGGGTGTGCGGCTCTGTGACACACCTGTCCATCCTGCTGCATGTGCACCTGGGTGTCACACCACCTGGGGTCAGGGCGCTCCCGGACTGGTAACACCTGTGGGACACACTGGCAGTACACCTGTACACACCTGTCCACACACCTGGTCACACCTGATGGTGAGCTCGACCATGGCAGGTGCAGTGCGGCTGGGAACTCACTGAACACATACCTGTCACACTGCCACACCTGGCCAGTACACCTGGGGTCGCCCTCGGGTCACCCGGGACAACCTTTTGGGGTCAGACTGGGGACACAGCGACAGGTGAGCTCAGGTACGATGCGCACCTGGCTGCAGTGCAGGGCCTGGGGAAACGTCACTGAAAACACACCTGGGGTCACACCTGGGGTCAGGTAACACCCACACCTGGGGTCACACCTGGGGTCACACCTGGACAGGTAACCACCTCCCACACCTGGGGTCACACCTGGGGTCACACCTGGGGTCACACCTGGCTGGGGTCACACCTGGGGTCAGGTGACACCCACACCTGAACAGGTACACCTGGGGACACACCTGGGGTCACACCTGCTCAGGCTCTCACCTGCGGTACACCCTGACAGTAATCAGCTGTCCGAGTTCCTACCTGTCCCAGGTAACCCCTTTCATTCCCATCTCACCCTGACCCAGGTGATCCCCGTGCCCCACCATCCCAGGTGTGTCCCAGGTGATGTCTTCACCTGCATCAGGTGTGTCCCAGGTGCCCCCCACTGTCCAGGTGTGTTCAGTTATCCAGGTGTGTCCAGGTGTGCCCCAGGTTTCCCAGGTGTGTCCTCTATCCGGTGTGTCACTTCCCTCAGGTGTGTCCCAGGTATCCTATATCTCAGGTGTGTCCCCACTGTCCCAGGTGTGTATCCTCCCAGGTGTGTCCCAGGTGTGTCCCCCTGCCCAGGTGTTCAGCCCCAGGTGTGTCCCAGGTGTGTCCCAGGTGTGTCCCTCGTATCCCAGGTGTCCCCAGGTGTATCCAGGTGTATCCCGGTGTGTCCTCCCAGGTGTGTCTCACCTGTCCCTCAGTGTGTGAGCCACATCCCAGATCTGCAGGTGGTTCCCGGGGATCACAGGTGTGTCTGCCATGCCAGGTGTCATGCGGTGTGTGCCACTGTTCAGTGCAGTGGTCCCCCTTCCCAGGTGTTCCCTGTGTATCTCAGGTGTGTCCAGGTGTTCCCCCCTACCCCGTACCCAGGTGTCCCAGTGTCCAGGTGTGTCCCAGGTGTGTCCCAGGTGTGTCCCAGGTGTCCCTCACCCATCCCACCTATCCCAGGTGTGTCCCAGGTGTGTCCCCCCTATCCCAGGTGTCCCCCAGGTGTATCTCAGGTGTGTCCCAGGTGTGTCCCACCTATCCCAGGTGTATCTCAGGTGTACCCCAGGTGTGTTCCCCCCATCCCAGGTGTGTCCCAGGTGTGTCTCATCACTGTATCCCAGGTGTGAGTCCTCTACCCAGTTCCCAGGTGTCTCTCACCTTCCAGGTGTAGTCCCCCAGCCAGTTGCCCAGGTGTGTCCCAGGTGTGGTGTCCCCCCATCCCCAGGTGTATCCCCAGGTGTGTCTCACCCTGTCCAGTGTGTAGTCCCCATGTCCCATCCCACGGTGTGTCCCAGGTGTGTTCCCCATCTCAGGTGTGTCCCAGGTGTGTCCCTCGGTATCCAGGTGTGTCCCCCTATCCCAGTGTGGTGTCCCATGTCCTCCCAGGTGTCCATGTCTCACGTGAGCCCCAGGAGATCTGGCAGGTGTGTCCCAGGTGGTCCAGCGATGGGGGTCTCACCTGGTCTCAGGTGTGTCCAGCCCTATCCCAGGTGTTCCCCGGTGTCCCCAGTGGTCCCAGGTGTTTCACCATGTATCCCAGGTGTGTCCCCCCTACCCAGGTGTCCCCAGGTGACTCCTCCCCAATCTCATGGTGTGTCCCCTATCCAGGTGTCCCCCGGTGTGGTGGCCCCGGTGTCCCTCACCCATCCCACCTATCCCAGGTATTGGTGCCCAGGTGTGTCTCCCCCATCCCAGGTGTGTCCCACCCCTTATCCCAGGTGTGTCCTCACCTGTGGTGTCGTGTGTGGTGGAGCCCCATCCCGAGTGTGCCAGGTGTTCCGGGCGGCACAGGTGGTCGCCACGCGCAGGGGCCAGTGTGGTCAGGTGTGTCCAGGTGTGTCCCCCCCTACCCCAGGTGGTACCCCAGGTGTTCCCCCTCACCCGTGTCCCCACCTGTCCCTCACCTGTGGGGCTGGTGGTGGAGCCCCAGCCCGAGATCTGGCAGGTGGTGCCGGGCGGGGCACAGGTGCGTGCCAGCGGCAGGGGGCTCACCTGGCGGCTCAGGTGCGCGGGCACCTGCAGCCGCAGCAGCATCAGGTCGCCGTCCTTGGAGCTCTCGTTGTAGCCGGGGAAGGGGAAGGCGCGCACGGAGCGGCGCCGCTGCTCACCTGGCGCAGGTGCGGCCCCGCCCGGCCCCGCCCCCGGCCCCGCCCCCGCCCCGGGCGCACCTGGCACAGGTGAGGCCCCGCCCGCAGGGGGGGGGTTGGGCGAGGCCTCACCTGGGGGCACCTGGGGGTGGGAGGGGCGGCCCAGGCGGACGGAGATGGGGCTGGGGGGGAGAGAGAGAGAGACAGGTGAGATCCCCGTGCCCAGGTGTGCCCAGGTGTGCCCAGGTGTGTCTGTACCCATACCCAGGTGTGCCCAGGTGTGCCCAGGTGTATCCCAGGTGTGCTCAGGTGTGCCCAGGTGTGTCTGTACGATGCCCAGGTGTATCCCAGGTGTGCCCAGGTGTATCCCAGGGGAGTTCCCCATACCCACGTGTGCCCAGGTGTGCCCAGGTGTATCCCAGGTGAGTTCCCCATGCCCAGGTGTGCCCAGGTGTATCCCAGGTGTGTCTGTACAATGCCCAGGTGTATCCCAGGTGTGCCCAGGAGTGTCTGTACCATACCCAGGTGTGCCCAGGTATGCCCAGGTGTATCCCAGGTGTGCCCAGGTGTACCCCAGGTGAGTTCCCCATGCCCAGGTGTGCCCAGGTGTGTCTGTACCCATACCCAGGTGTGCCCAGGTGTGCCCAGGTGTGTTCCCCATGCCCAGGTGTGCCCAGGTGTGCCCAGGTGTGTCTGTACCCATACCGAGGTGTACCCCAGGTGAGTTCCCCATGCCCAGGTGTGCCCAGGTGTATCCCAGGTGTGTCTGTACGATGCCCAGGTGTATCCCAGGTGTGCCCAGGTGTGCCCAGGTGTGCCCAGGTGTGTCTGTATCCATACCCAGGTGTGCCCAGGTGTATCCCAGGTGTGTCTGTACGATGCCCAGGTGTATCCCAGGTGTGCCCAGGTGTACCCCAGGTGAGTTCCCCATGCCCAGGTGTGTCCCAGGTGTGTCTGTACCCATCCCAGGTGTGCCCAGGTGTGTTGCTACCCTACCCAGGTGTGTTCCCGAAACCCAGCTGTACCCAGCTGTACCCAGCTGTACCCAGGTGTGCCCAGGTGTGTTACCTGTCTGTACCCAGGGGCGTGGCAGTGCGGGGCCATCAGGACCCACCCAGCTGTGTCTGTACCATCCCCAGGTGTGCCCAGGTGTGCCCAGGTGTGTGCCCAGGTGTGTTACCTGTCCGTACCCGGGGGCGTGGCAGTGCGCCGCCGTCAGGACCCACCTGGGCGCCACCAGGGTCCCCCCACAGATGAACCGACGGCCCCGGAACAGCGCGGCCTGCCAGGGCGGGGCACAGGTGTGCCCATCCAGCACCCACACACCTGTACGGGCACACAGGTGTGCCAGGGCGGGGCAC
Source organism: Zonotrichia leucophrys gambelii (assembly GCF_028769735.1). NCBI lineage: Eukaryota > Metazoa > Chordata > Aves > Passeriformes > Passerellidae > Zonotrichia > Zonotrichia leucophrys. The sequence goes on from NW_026992770.1 coordinate 31,136, forward strand.
AGGTGTGCCCATCCAGCACCCACACACCTGTACGGGCACACAGGTGTGCCAGGGCGGGGCACAGGTGTGCCCGTCCAGCACCCACACACCTGTACGGGCACACAGGTGTGCCAGGGCGGGGCACAGGTGTGCCCATCCAGCACCCACACACCTGTACGGGCACAGGTGTGCCAGGGCGGGGCACAGGTGTGCCCGTCCAGCACCCACACACCTGTACGGGCACACAGGTGTGCCAGGGCGGGGCACAGGTGTGCCCGTCCAGCACCCACACACCTGTACGGGCACACAGGTGTGCCAGGCGGGGCACAGGTGTGCCCGTCCAGCACCCACACACCTGTACGGGCACACAGGTGTGCCAGGGCGGGGCACAGGTGTGCCCATCCAGCACCCACACACCTGTACGGGCACACAGGTGTGCCAGGGCGGGGCACAGGTGTGCCCATCCAGCACCCACACACCTGTACGGGCACACAGGTGTGCCAGGGCGGGGCACAGGTGAGGTTTGGGATGCCCAGGTGAAGTTTTGGGGTGCCCAGGTGAGGATTTTGGGGTCCCCTTAGGACATTTTTGGGGTTCCCAGGTGAGTTTTTGGGGTCCCCCAGGTCTCAGGTAAATTTTGGGGTCCCCCAGGTGAATTTTGGGGTCCCCTGATGAATTTTGGGGTCCCCCCAGATATTTTTGGGGAGGTTTTTGGGGTCCCTGAGGTGTTTTTGGGGTCTCAGGTGAATTTTGGGGTGCCCCCAGGTGAATTTTGGGGTCCCCCAGGTGAATTTTGGGGTCCCCCCAAATATTTTCGGGGAGGTTTTTGGGGTCTCAGGTGAAGTTTTTGGGGTCCCTCAGATGTTTTGGGGTCCCCCAGGTGAATTTTGGGGTCCCTCCCAGATGAATTTTGGGGTCCCCCCAGATATTTTCGGGGAGGTTTTTGGGGTCCCAGGTGAGGATTTTGGGGTCCCTCAGGTGAATTTTGGGGTCCCAGGTGAGGATTTTGGGGTCCCCTTAGGACATTTTTAGGGTTCCCAGGTGAGTTTTTGGGGGTCCCAGGTGTTTTTTGGGGTCCCCTTAGGATATTTTTAGGGTTCCCAGTGAAAATTTGGGGGCCCCCCCCCGTATTTTTGGGGGAGGGGGTTTTTGGGGTCTCAGATGAATTTTGGGGGTCCCCCCCGGTGAATTTTGGGGTCTCAGGTGAATTTTGGGGTCCCCCGATGAATTTTTGGGGCCCCCCCCGATTTTTGGGGAGGTTTTTGGGGGTTTAGATGAATTTTTGGGGTCCCCCAGGAGTTTTTGGGGGCCCAGGGGGGTTTTGGGGTGCCCCGGTGAATTTTGGGGTCCCTGAGGGTTTTTTTGGGGGCTCAGGTAAGTTTTTGGGGTCCCCCCGATGAATTTTGGGGTACCCCCCCAGATATTTTGGGGGGGGTTTTTTGGGGCCCCCAGGAGTTTTTTTGGGGTCCCAGGTGAGGATTTTGGGGTCCCTTCCCAGTTGAATTTTTTGGGGCCCCCCATATTTTTTGGGGAAAGGTTTTTTGG
>NW_026992771.1:0-32626 GCF_028769735.1 Zonotrichia leucophrys gambelii
CTGCCAACCCTCAGCCTTTCACTCAGGTGAGGAGGGCAGGGATGGAGCAGCTTTGGGGAAACCTGGAATCGACACAGGGTCACTCCCCACAGCCCTACCTCAGCTGTGGGGCAGAGCCACAGCTCTATATTTCCACACTTTTCCCTCCCGTCTGGCAGCCACAGCCAAAAGCCAAACACTCTTCCCTGTGGGATCTCAGCACAGCAGTCCTGATGTGCTGCGACACTGAGACAACCCTTGGGGGCTCGGAGGTCCTGGAACATGGCCAGAAGTGTCTGGTGGTTGGACTTTGACCCAGCACAGGAAACATCATCTGTAGGAGGATGGGAGAATCACAGGAGATAAATGGTGAAGAGATAGATTACTTACAGTGTGAAACACAGGGTTTAGAATTTCGGTACAGAGGGGTGTTAGGGAGACAAGATGGAGGAATTGGGGCGTGTCCTGTCCTCCTTCTTCTTCTTCTTGTCTTCCATCTTCTGTGGTGGTGGTGGCACTTTGGGATTGGTTCTTGCTAAAAGTACACTTGTCAATAAGGGTGAAAGGTATTGGGTAAAGAGTAAATACCTTATACGTAGTTTTGGGTATAAAGATAACTGACCGCCCCGAGGGCACGCAGTGTGCTCATGGCTGACATGCTGTGTGGATCTCTGTCGGGCCGAGAGAAGATATTGTAGATAAAAAATTAATGAACACTGAAGACCGAAAAAAAACTGAAGACTCCTTTCGTCCTTTGGAGAGCGGGCTGCCCCCAAGGCTATCCCGAGCCTTTCTAGGCCATCAAAACAGCCGAGAACGGGACACTTCCCAGGCCATTCTAAAGGGCTACATGTTTGAGGCAGGAAGGAGGAGGGAACTGGTCAGGTTGTTGAGCAGATTGTTGTGGGATATGCAAGGTTTTTGGGGCTATCTCAGACCCTTGCTGCAAAGGGACAAAATGATGAATTACTGCATTTCAGGACTGGTTCTCACACAGCTGCCCCTGCAGGAGGCGATTTCCAGCCAGCCCTGCTCTGAAAACAATCAAAGGCCCCTCTCAGAGCCACTGCTTGGGCTTCCTTTGGGTTTTGTGCTTCTTGCAAGGCTGAGCAAACCACAGCCAGGCCTTCTTCCCCCACAGAATTCTCACCTCTGCAGCAGCTCTAAAGCTGCCAGAATCAAAGCCAAGGGGGCAATGGGGACCCTCAGGTGCTGGCTGCCCCCTGGGGCTGGGCAGAGCAGGGCTGGGCAATGGCCATCCCTGTGCAGTGGGGCTGGGCCATGGCTGGGCCCCACCCTTGGACAGCCACAACAAAAACAGCAGCCACTCCACAATACTTTTCACTATCTGAACAACATGGCAATATTTATTCAATAGTATACTCATAGTAAACAACTGCTATTCCTGTCCTCACATTTTTGCCTAAAGTACCCATAATTTCAAAGTTATAATTGTTCACAGTGAAGCGGGTCATATTTTCCATTCCAAGGGAGGTTCCCATTTTGTTCAACTTCCTTGAAAGAGCTGAAGAAAGAAACACAATTTATGCCAGTTTAAACAAAAAGCTGTATTTTTGTCCCAGGTGCAGGGAACCAGGTCCTGTGCCCCCTTGGAACTGGGACGGGCACCAGTAAGCCACCTTAGTGGGAGCACTGGGAGGGGGACTGCAGAGCCACTAAGCACATGGGGGTTAAGAGGAACAAATCTGATTTCGACTTATGTCTCAACATATGCTACGCATGAGGTGAAAAATGACTCTGTGGATTGTACATGTGCTGGGAACCCTGTCCCTGGCGCAGCTTCACGTAACAGAGAATCAGGGGAGAGAAAGCATCAGTGATGAGGCTGTGAGTGACACCCACTGGCTGGTGGGACAGATTCCTTGGAAAAACATCTGGGAAAAATGGCTGGGAAATTGGGCAGTGGGAGGAGCCTTTGTAAATGAAGGCAGCAAACTGTGACACAATAGGAGCATTTCCTTTGGGTTTCTTGGAGGGATCAGGGGCTCGCTCGGAGGGTCAGTTTGGCCCTCCTTCCCTGTGGGATTGACATTCTCTGAACTTGGCAGAAACAGTGAGAGAAGCAAAGAAGGATCCAAACAGTTCTTATCTCATTTACTGCTCCTGTGTTGTTCATGAGTGGAATTCATTGTGGAAGATTGTTTACCTGAAGGGAATTGGTAATTGGATTCTGGTGTGAGAGTTTTGATTCACTGACCAATTGAATCCAGGTGTGTGTGTGTGTGTGGGGACAGTAAACTGACTGCCATGAGACTGTGTGCAGTGGAGTGCCGTTGAGTGCTTGGCAGATTCAGTTTAGATATAATGTAATATAATATAGACTAATATGGTATAATAAAGTAATTAATAAGCCTTCTGATAAGATGGTGTCAGATGCATCATTCCCCCTGGTTGTTGGGAAAAATATCACCGATACTCCCCCCACACCGCCTTTTCCTCACGGTGTTTCTTCTTCCCTGTCCGCACCTGTTCTTCCCTGCTTTGCTGCTTCTCCAATGCAGCAAATTCCTGCTTGTCCTGGATGTTCCTTCATTGCTTCCCCGATGGAGCGGATGCTGCCTGCACCCACCCGCCGCCTCTGCCATGTTTCCCATGCTGCCCACAGCCCCGAGCCTGCTGCACCTGCCCCCGCAGCCCCAGCCCCTGCAGCCAGCCCAGAGCCCCCAGTGCTGCAGCCCCAGCCTGCAGCCATCGCTCACCCATGCCAGAGACAGGCAGGTGCCGTCCTTGGAAACCAAGCCCAGCCACTCACAAAAGCCATGTGGGCTCGCCCTGGCTTGCAGCACACACACTCCATCTGCCGAGCTGATGCCCACAGAGCGCCCGGGCATCTCGCGGTAATGCTGTCCCTGTCCTCTGTTTCTCTCTCTATCCTTTTCCCGTTCTACTCCCTTCTCTCCCCCTTTGGTACAAACGCTTATCCTCCTTTATCAAGAAACTGTTCTCAGATATAATATTGCTGCTTTTGTGCTTCATTTTCATCTGAGAAACCTTTCAGCAAGAATCCTCCCCGACTCCCCCTTTTACAGCAGGATGGGACAGGGGTGGTGAGAGGAGGGATGGGGAAGCCCTGGGTGTACTGCAAGCACTGTGAGGAGAGAATGGGGCAGTCCCTGAGGGCACTTGGGCACTTGGATGGGGCTGGGGAGACCCTGCAGGAACCAGCAAAGGGATGGGTAGCCCTTGGGGGTACAGGGAGAGGAAATGGGGAGTACAGGATGCCCTATGTAGCCTCCCCCTCACATATGAACACCTCCCTTGGAAGGATGGGCAACTACAGGAGTCATGGAGGGAGCACCCCCAGTGCCTCCCGCTTCACAGAGCATCACAACTTTTGGTGTAGATTGCCATAAATGTCACTGGGTTCCCACGGTTGCCTTCGCAGCTCCATGTACGTTGGCTGAGGATCCTCCACTGCGAGTTCCAGGGGGTCTGGTGGGGCCCTGATGGAATAAGGAGGTGTGTGGAAGGGGATGGGAGGTGCTGGGGGTTTGGGTAAAAGGTGTATCATGGCTGGAGGCTGCACTCACCTTTGCTGGTGCTTCCTGGCATCTGCAAAGGAAAACTGGAGGGGTGAGTTTGGAGACCCAGGGGCTCCCATCCACCCTTGGGAATGCTGAACCACCACCAGACACACAATTCCTCCCAGGGCCCCCCAGTATCCCTGATGCAACCCCAGTATCCCTGACCCACCCCACTTGCACCAACACTCTGAGCCCCCAAAACCCCAAGCCCCGCAGGGAGGGGGACCCCTGATAGAACCCCCAACATCCCTACAGGACCCTCCAACAGCTCTGAGACGTGGCCACTGGGGGCTCAGCTCCTCCCAAGCCAGGGGCTGTGGGTGCCACCCTATGGCCCCCCTTCTCTGGGGGCCTTCCCACTGATCTCCAGGAGCCCTGCACTCCTATTGTCACCTACCCAGGCAGTGCCACTGGTACCAGGCCACAATGACACCCATAAGCAGGAGCAGGAACAAAATGGCCCCACTGACCCCTGCAGCCACTGCAAGAAACAGAGGGGGACACATCAGGGTCACCCATGACCCCAGTGGTCCTGTGCTCCCTCGTGACACTGTGTGACCCCACCTGTGTTCCTGTGTGTCTCTGTGTCTCGCGATGTCAGCTCCAGGACACCGGGTGTGATGGTGACAATGTCCATGGGCACTGCGGGGACACAGACAGGGCTGAGGCCACAGTGAGGGGCTGGCAGCCGGTGTGAGGGGATGGGGATGGAGGGGATGGGTGTGGTGGGGGATGTCAGGGATGGGGTCACACCAGGGAGGGGTGAGGGGACACTGGGCAAAGGCGGGGTGACCCAACAATGTTTCTGGGGGACATGGAGGTCCCCAACCATGGCACTCGAGGAGGCTGTGGGGGCTCCCCGTGCCCATCCCCGCACTCACTGTGTACAATGACACGGAGCCGGATGCTGCTCTTCCGCAGAGCCCCCCCCCCCCCCAGACTGCACCTGGTAGCTGTAATTCCCCAAGTGGGAGACCCCCACGGCGGGAACCAGCAGCTGGAAGGACCCCTGTGGGGCCCCCCACCACCTGCCCAACCCAGTAGAACACGTGCAGGAGGGGGGCTCGGGGCCACAGGGGCTGGGGGCGCTGAGGCAGCTGAGAGTCAGGGGGCACCCCACCGTGGGTTTGGGGGATCCTTCAGCACTTGCACAGGGAAGAGCTCAGGGAAGAACAGGGGAGGTGAGGACTGTGGCTCTGAGTCTGCTGGGAGGTGTCTTTGGGGGTGTCAGGAGATTGGAGTTCCAGCCGTGGGGGTGCTCACCGTGCACTGTCACTGTCACCGGCGCTGAGAGCATCCACGGTGCCACCTTGGAGTCCACCTGGCCCCCACAGCGGTAGCGGCCACTGTGGTTCAGCTGCAGAGGTGACAGGGACAGCTTGGTCCCAGTGAGGGACCTCCCCACCTCCTTGTCCTCATGGTAGAATCGCACCTCAGTGACCGACATGTCCTGCCAGCACCGGCAGCGCAGTGTCATCGTGTCCCCCTCTAGCAGCTCCCACGCCAGCACCTGCCGCACCAAGTGAGCTTTGGGAGAGAGGGATCCTGTCACACCAGAATATCCCCTTTTGATGGGGATCCCTCCATTGGGTCTCACCCAGTGCACCAGGGATCCCCAATTCCAGCATGGTTTCCCCCACACTGGATGCTCTGGGATGTCCCCAGAGCAGGGGATGGGCTTTGGTCACACAGGAGGTGACCCATGGAGTGGGGCCCACCCAGAGCCCTCAGGGCCCCCACAGTGCCAGGCTGGAGACACCCAAACCCCCCTCACCATTTAAGACTCTCATGGGGAGGCTGAGCCCGGTGCCAGGTCTGTCACACGTGTAGATTCCACTCGCGGTGACAGTGAAGTTGGCAGGTCCCTCCTGCCACCAATTCTGCCCATCCTGGTACCAGGTGGTGGCACCGGCGGTCCCCGAGCCCTGGCAGGTCAGTGTCACCTGGTCCCACAGCACTGCCGGCCTCCAGGGGGGCTCCACCAGGAGCTGGGTGGTCTGGGCACCTGTGGGTGACAGGGGACACCAGGCTACCAGGGCCAGCGTGGGGCTGGGGAGAGCGAGGTGGGGCCATGGCATCCCCTGAGGACTCACCAGCGAGGCCGAGGGTCTGGGCTGGAAGGGAGAAGGGACAGGGCTCAGTGGAGGTGTGACTGAATGGACAGCACCACCTGGGGTATGAGGTGAGGTGTCTGTCCTCAAACTGTCCCCATGGGAACACTGGTGTGGCATGGACATCCCGAGCACAGAGACATCTTGGTCATCATGGGTTGACGCAGGAAATGGCAACACTGTGGACACCCCATGTTTGCACAGGTCACCTCCACCAGCCCTACAGCGCCTGTCCCCACGGCCACAAGCCATGGCCCTGTGCCCATGATCCCAGTGAAATGGCACATGTCCCTATGGTCCATCCACATGGTGTGTGACCCTTGTCCCTGTCTCTGCATCCCTGATTCCCTGTCCCCCTCTCCACAGCTGCCCCAGCCCCAGAGTTCCTTTTGCCACATCCTTGTCCCCACATCTCCATCCCCCTGTTTCTGTCCCCACATCCCAGTTCCCCTGTTCCTGTCCTCATGGCCACCCCACAACTCTGGTCACACTGGGCTCCATGCCCTGCTGGCATTCGGGACCCCAGGGGACACTGCAACCCCCCTATGCCCCCTCCCCACTGGTCTCTGCCTAACTGGGGTCAATCTTCAGGGTTTCAGTCCCATGCATGGGGCACTCACCCCACAGGAGCAGTGCCAACATCCCGGCCATCCCGGTGTCTCCAACCATGTGGACAGACTGTCACTCACTGCTGGGTGTGGCTGTCCCCTGGGTGGTGGCTCTATGGCCAAAGGGGAAGGAAGCAAGGTCAGGTCTCTTCCTCATGTGTAGTTGGCACCTGGTGGGGGCAGGGTGGCCACAAGCTGGGCACAGGCTGTGGGAGGGTGGGGACAGGATGGGGACAAGGCTGAGTGGCAGAAGTTGGGACATGAGGTTCCCAGGAGTGAGTGGCACAGGGAGTTTGGAGAGCCAGGGACAGGTCCCAGGGGAATGGGAGTCCTAGGGAGCATGAGTCACCAGGGATGGAGGTGCCATGGGAATGAGGGTACCCAGGGCTGGGGGGAACTTAGGGATGGGAGTCCCAGAACAATGAGGGCTCCAGGGATTTGGGGTCAGGTGATGGTTGTCATAGGGATGAGGGTACCAGGGTAATGGGGCATCTCGTGGGCATGAGGGGTCCTGGGAGAATCAAGGTTCTGGGGGAAGGAGGATTTAAGGGGATGGAATAAATGGGAGAGAGTTCCTTGGGAATGGGATGCTGGGCCATGGAGATCCTGGGGAATGTGAGTACTGGGTTGGGGTCTCCAGGAAAGGGGGACAAAAGGAATGGGGGTCCCATGGTTGGGTTCCCAGGGGAGTGGGGGTGCCAGGGATGGGAAGTGGCTTGGTGGGTCCATGGGTTGCAATCCCTTCCCTGAGTGCCTCAGATTTTGGAGTGACCCACAGCCCAGCACAGCTCCCAAAGTGACCCCCGCGATGGCCTGGGGGTCACCCCAGGGAGATTCTGAGGTACTCTAGTCCCTGTGCCCCCTGCTCCCAGGAGCTTTTTCCACTCTTCATTTCCATTTCCTCCCTTTGATCCCTCAATTTCACAATGCCCCAGTTTGTTCCTTGAAGATTCTGGGAAACAACTGAGCAGGGAACGGGTTGAGTGAACCTCAGGGTGGGGGAAGCAGGGCTGAGGGGTCTGCAGGGAGGGCTGGGGAGGCTGTGGGGGATGGGGATTGTCAGGTTTATCTCGGCTGTTTGAGGGGCCTGAAAAGGCCCTGGGTGGCCCGGAGGTGACCTTGGGGCACCCCACGTATCGAAAGACGAGAAGAGGCTTCAGTTCTTCTTTCTGGTTTTATGTTTATTAATTGTTTATCTAAAAGATGTTCTTTCAGCCAGACAGAGATCTGCACAGCAGTCAGCCATGGGCACACTCCCTATCCCTCCGGGCAGCCACGTATCTTTATACCCTTTGCTACGTGTACAATATTTATCATTTTTCCCCAATACCATCTATTGTTATAACTCGGTGTACTCTTAGTAATAACCAATAGAAAGGTGCCACCGTGGCCAAAGAAGATGGAGGAGAGGAGGAAGAAGGAGGAGGACAGGACACACCCCAATTCCTCCATCTTACTCCTCTAAACCCCCCTGTACATAAATCTTAAACCTTGTGTCTCACCCTCTAATTAACTAATCTTTCCACCCTTCACCCCGGTGAGGCCCTGTGAAGCCCTCATCCTTGTCGTCTCCTGTGTAGGGTTAAAGTCCAGCTACCAGACACTTCTTGGCAACATTCCAGGAGTCCCGAGCCCCCCCAGGGTCTCGGAGGCTCAGCATCTCAGGACTGAGATATTGAGATCCGACATCTCCCCCTTCTGTTTGCCCCAAGAAAACCTCTTTTACAATCCGATTCATAGCATCTGGGACGACATGGATGAGGACTAGGAAAATTATTACAACATAAAATCCTAAACTATTAAAACATAAAATCCTACCCTTAAAATTCTTCTCCAAATGGGAGAAATGTCAAAGAAATCTACCAGCTGATCAATATATGATCCTTTGTCAGTTTTCCCTATAATAGGTAAATTTACTCCATTGCTTATTGCAATTCAAGACTTTAAGGAGAAAACTTCCCAGTCTTTCGTTCTTATACAGAAATATTCAAGACCCCAAAGAGAAAAAACCCCCCAGAGTCTTTCGTTTCTCTTGTTTCTCTTCTGAGTTGTCCTTTGCAGTCTGAGTCCCGACTTTTGTCTGAGTATTCGTTTCTTCTTATATCTTGTTGAGGAAAATCGCTGGATAGTTGCAGACTTGTTACGAAATGATGTTGTAGCTCTGCTGAACCGATCTGGCATGTCGTGCACTCAGGGGTTACCTAGTTTTTGATTCAACTGACAATAGGGTTAGAAAACACACAAGCCTCCCCAGGAGGGGAGAGGCTTAGGACCCCGAGGGTTTTTACCAAAGGCACCAAGTCTGGAGAGGGCCCCTCCTTGCCTGAGACGTCACCGGGGGTCTGGCCCGCCCCCGCCCGCGCTCGGCGCATGCGTGCTTTCCGAGCTGCTCTGTGTCTCTCCCGAGGTAATTTTTTTCTCTCCCTTTTTCTTCCGCCTCTGAATTTTCCCCCCTCGGTCTGCCCCTGACTGTCTCCTCCTCCTCCGACGCTGTGTGTGTGTGGCCTTTCGTCAGCGTGTGCGGCCGTCCCGCCGGCACCCGCGCTCTGCCGCGACTCGCTCCGATCTGTGTCCCGGTTTTTTTGCGTCACAACCGCGCGCCTTTCTGCTGCCTTGCCGGCCCCCGGGGCCGCTGCACCCCCCGGCCCTGAGCTTAGCAAAGCCGTATCTGAACTAGCGTCTTTTGTTTTTTCTTCAGCCGCGCTCCCTGCCTGTTCTGCCGCAGCCTGGCTTTTCCGCTCCGTTGCTGCTGCATCGCGAGAAAGCGCGCCCCCCGGTCCCCTCTCTCCCCCCAGCTCCCTTCCCCTTCTGTTTCCGACTCCCCCATGCTCTCCGGGGTTTTTGGACGTTTTGGGGGTTTCTCAGGGTTTCTGGGTTTTGGGACCGGGTATTTTAATAATATTTCTTGCTCTTTTTTCTCCAAGAGCATTTTTCTTCTCGGCCTTTTAAGGCCAGAGCTAATTTTTTCTTTCCTGGAGCCTTGCTCCCCCCTCTCTTTCAGAGAGTCCCCCCCCCGGACGTCTGGTGCGTCTCGGGGGTCTACCTTCCTGGCCTTTTAAGGCCAGAGCTAATTTTTTCCGGAGTCTTGCATTGCTCCCCCCTCTTTTGAGGGCCCCCCCCCGGACGTCTGGTGCGTCTCGGGGGTCTTCCTGGCCTTTTAAGGCCAGAGCTAATTAATTTTTTGTATGTTTGTGTCACACCTTATAAGGTGGACAAAATTTCCCGTTGTTCCTGGGAAGGTGTGCCTCCCATGTTCTTATTTTCAGGCTTTCTTACCAAATCTGTCGCCAGAGCAGTCTGGACGTCTCGATCACTGTCCAGCAGATCAGGAGAAGTGGACCCAGGGCGCCTTCTGGTTCCAGTCCGGGCTGTTCTGCTACGAATTCTCTTCGGCAGAAACTGAGAGGTGGAATTCTCAGTGACTGCTGTTTTTTTTTTTGCAGTCTCTGCTGGCTTTTTTTTTTCTCTTCTTCTCTCTTTTTTCTTCAGGGCTTTGAAGGTGGTGGTGGCCCCCTAAAGGTTGTGGTGGTCAGAGCTCACCCAGTGGAAGCTAAATGTCCGGTTTATCTTCCCCCGAAAGGTTTTGGTGGTTCGTGGTCCGTCCAGGGACGCCAAGTCTGGGTTTATCTCTTCCCCCGAAAGGTTGTGATGGTTCGTGGTCCGTCCAGGGACGCCAAGTCTGAGTTTATCTTCCGTTGTTTGAGGGGCCTGAAAAGGCCCTGGGTGACCTTGGGGCACCCCACGTATCGAAAGACGAGAAGAGGCTTCAGTTCTTCTTTCTGGTTTTATGTTTATTAATTGTTTATCTAAAAGATGTTCTTTCAGCCAGACAGAGATCTGCACAGCAGTCAGCCATGGGCACACTCCCTCTCCCTCCGGGGCAGCCACGTATCTTTATACCCTTTGCTACGTATACAATATTTATCATTTTTCCCCAATACCATCTATTGTTATAACTCGGTGTACTCTTAGTAATAACCAATAGAAAGGTGCCACCGTGGCCAAAGAAGATGGAGGAGAGGAGGAAGAAGGAGGAGGACAGGACACACCCCAATTCCTCCATCTTACTCCTCTAAACCCCCCTGTACATAAATCTTAAACCTTGTGTCTCACCCTCTAATTAACTAATCTTTCCACCCTTCACCCCGGTGAGGCCCTGTGAAGCCCTCATCCTTGTCGTCTCCTGTTAGGGTTAAAGTCCAGCTACCAGACACTTCTTGGCAACATTCCAGGAGTCCCGAGCCCCCCCCAGGGTCTCGGAGGCTCAGCATCTCAGGACTGAGATATTGAGATCCGACAGGGATGTCTGGCTCTGCCCCCCTAACTCTTTCACTTTCTCTTCTGCAGCAGAAGGAAGAGGCCGTTTGTGCTCAGTGTCACACAATGGAGGGGATGGAGGGGGGAGGTCTTCTGTCCTGTGGGGATCCTGTCCCAGAGGGGACACATGCTGGACAAGGGGGGTGCTGTCCTGGTGCATGGCAGCTCCAGAGGGGTCCAGATTTCTCCGTTCTTGCTCATCCCCTGCAGGATCTGAGCCAGCAAGAGCAGCTGGGGAATGGAGAGCCAGCCAGGAAGGGGCTCCCAAACTCCTGCTCCTTGAAGCCAGTGGCCATCCAAGGGTGGGGCCCAGCCATGGCCCAGCCCCACTGCACAGGGATGGCCATTGCCCAGCCCTGCTCTGCCCAGCCCCAGGTGGCAGCCAGCACCTGAGGGTCCCCCTGCCCCCTTGGCTTTGATTCTGGCAGCTTTAGAGCTGCTGCAGAGGTGAGAATTCTGTGGGTGGAAAAAGGCCTGCCTGTGGTTTGCTCAGCCCTGCAAGAAGCACAAAACCCAAACGGAGCCCAAGCAGTGTCTCTGTGAGGGCCTTTGATGGTTTTCAGATCAGGGCTGGCTGGAAATCCCCCTCTGCAGGGGCAGCTGTGGGGGAACCAGTTTGGAGATGCAGCCATTGATCATTTAATCCCGGTCTCCAAGGGACTGAGACAGCCCCATAACTACTGCAAATGCCACAACAATCTGTTCAAAAACCTGACTAGGTCCTCCTTGAACAAAACCTGCAGCCCGATGGAACCACATGAAAAGAAAGTTTGGGTTCTGGAATCGGCTGCCAAACAAGAGGGAAATGTATGGAAATACTGAGCAGTGGCTGTGCCCTGTAGTTGTGGTGGGGCTGTGGGGAGTGACCCTGTCTGCATTCCAGGTGGCCCCAAAGCTGCTCCATCCCTGCCCTCCTCACCTGCACAGGGCACAGGGAATAGACAGGGCTCTGCCCCACACCAGCTGCACACCTTCCAGGGTACCCCTCCACTTCACAGAGCTGTGGGAGCCTTACTCTGGCAACGCTCGGTCCCAACCCATCGCGACAGTGGCTTCGGACACGCTGCCACAGTCAGTTCGGACACCCCGTGACCGTCCCGGCACTCGCAGCGTGATGGCAGCTGGGCCTCTTCCTGGTGCTCCGGGACCACCATTGCAGTCCCTCCTTTCCTCAGACCCCACCGCAGGGTCTCTGCTCCCGCCTGTCCTGGGGTCTCCCCTCCGCCGTTTCGCTCCCTCCACGCTCGGGGCTCCCCAGTGGGGTCCCGGTCCCTCTGTCCCGGCCCCTCCCACCCGCTGCCCCCCGGCCCCTCCGGCCGCGCCCCCCAACAGCCCCGGGGCCGGCACCGGCAGAGGCTGCCGAGCTCCTGCAGGATGATACGTTCCTGGGGCAGCGCCGGCTGAGCAGGGCCCGGCTGCCTCACACCGTCCTTGTCCGCAGCACTCGGGCTCCAGCAGCCCCGGGCTGCTCCTTCGGGATGTGCTGACCGCTCACGGAGCACTGCCCTTTGTTGGGAATGAGCCCAGGTGCTGTAGTGTGCTCTTAAGTTTGTCAGTTTGCTCCCCCATTTTCTGTATTAAATGGTTTCTTCCTTCCCTGTTAGTTCCCGCCGCTGCTACCCTGTCAGTTAGGTTGCTATGGAAACCTCGCTGTTCTTAGTTGCCGAAATGAAACTGCTCCTCCCATATCCTCCCTTATAAGTGAAAGTTGTCTCCTCCCTGGGCCCAGTCAATCACCCCCTTCTCCTCCCAGGTTTCGAGAATTTTCTTTTCTCTGGAAGGTATGGTTGGCTGTTGCCCCGGGGCCCCTCCTATGCTTCATAACAGTTGGTTACTTTGGTATATCAATTATGTTTCGCACCTCTAAATATGTATTACTATTGGTTAGCCGGGTTTCCCTGCCTTTTTTCCCCCTTTTCCCTTAAAACCCTCTCCCGCCCCCTGTTCGGGGCCATTTGCTGGGAGGTGCCCATCCTCGTTGGTGCTTCTGCAATAAACCGACAGTTTACCTCCAGCAAGTGGTCGCCTCCTAATTCGTCTCACATCGCGCCGCTCTGAGCTATCACCCAGCTCAGCCCGAGGCCAAGACGCCGAGGGGGGCTGGCGTCAGATGCGCAGGGGCACCGGCCTTCGCCCCTCACCAGCTAGCCGGATCCAGGGCCGTGAACGCCCGCGCGCACCCAGGAACACCTGAATCATCCCCAAGGCCTGGGCCAGGACGTCCTTTGAGGCTGCGCCTGAGCCCTGAGGGGTTTGGGAGCCCTATGGGTGTCACTGCTCTGTCCTAAAATCTGAGTGGAGCAGGAATGGCAAGTGGGGCCCACCATGTCCCTGCCCCGTGGGCCTCACCTGAGCACCCTGCGGAATTCCCAGCGCTTCTGTTCCACCTGCATGGCCAGGTGCTGTTCCTGTGGGTCTCCTCATCCAGCCGCTCCCGCCTCAGCCACAGAATCGCAAAATGCCTGGGAGAGGCAGTGGAGCTCTCTGTTTGTGCACAGGGATGCTTTAGGAGCATGGTTAAATTACAGGAATCCTGTCCCTAATTACAACAACTCTGTAAGGGTCTGCAGCTCCCAGAGTAGAACAGGGGGCATTGATCTACACAGATCCAAGTTTGCCCGATTCTGTTGTCCCAAGGCACTGCTCCCAGCCTGGGCGGTCCCTGTGCTCTAGCTGCAACTTCAGAGCCCTTGGGGCTGTGGCTCTGCTCTACTCCTCCTCACCTTGGGGATACTGTGTGGGGATCAGCAGTGGCCAAGGAAGAGCAGGAACTGCAAACATGCTCTGGAGGCCCCGGACAAGCTCTGGCAGAGTCAGCACTGAGCACCAGCTTTCCTCAGGTGCTCAGTGCTGACAATCCCAAGGCAAATCAACATTGACAGAGCTGCTGTACCAGGGCTGGAAAAGGAAAAAGGAGTGAAAGGCTGAGGGTTTGCAGGAATTTTGGCACAAAGCCACCAGAGGTGCTACTGTGGACTCGATACCTTCCTGGTGTCAGGCGCTGCCTTCCTTCCATTCGGGATCATGGAGAGCAGTCATGGGTGTTACGCAGGGCATGTGCCTGGCCCTGGGACACTGCTACACTGCCAGTGGGCACTGGGATCCAACCTGCTGCCTTGGCGGCTTCTGCCCGCTGCCGGTGGTGGTGCCGGGACCGATTGGTGCCCGTGAGTTTGCAAAAGGAGCGATTTCCCCACCTCCCTCCCGTCCGAGGCCGCCATGGCCCCTGAGGGGATGGAGCTGGAGCGGGGCGCCCCCTGCTGGCCGGGAGTGCTCCCTGCAGCGCCCCCTGCTGGCCGCAGTTATAACTGCCATAAAAAGCAACAGCGCTCAGCGGGCGGGAAAGTTCAGGGTTTGTGTTGTTTGTTCTGTTCTGGTTTATAAATTTCCCAGTAAAGAGCTGTTATTTCTTTTCCTCCACTTTTGCCTGAAAGCCAAATCATTTTTCAAATTTAAAAATTTTAGACATGGGTCTCCTTTCCATTCCGAGAACGCTCCCACTTTCCTTGACAAATATTTCTCATTTAAATGAGTTGCCAACTCCTGGGTTCCAGAGTGGATGGGACAGACACCCCAAGAGCAGACATGGTCAGGGACTTGGCCGCCTCATACTCTGGCTTTTAAGCAGTTAGGCCACCAAGTGCCCTCTCCCCAGCTGGCACTTCTGGTCACGCGGCCACTCAGGAGCTGGTTTTGGCAGAGCGTCACACTGTCCCCAGTGTGCCACGGCTGACACAATGATGGACAGATGGAGCCCTATCTCATCAAAAGCAAGGCCTGACCCATCCCTGCAACACACAACTGTCCCAAAATGCCTCCAGACATGAATCTTTTCCTCTCTCTGACACCTCACCCTGCGCAATGGCCTGATCCCGACTGCCCTGGAAAAGGGGGAGGCTCTGGAACCCCCAAAGGGCCTTTGTGAGAGCATTGTGTGGGGAAAACGTCAGAGGAGGGGTAAGGGACAGGGGACAAGAGAATCAAGAGCCTCCTGATGGCAGCTCTGGCCATCAGAGCAAAGAAAGTCCAGGGCCCTGCCAGCTTCCTCTGGTGGAGGAAACGTGCTTGGAGAAGTGTTCAGGGTTTGTTCCTTTTCAGTTGGCTTTGCCTAGAAATCGTTCTGTGTGTGACCATTTGGACGCTGAACCTTGTTCCAGTTTGTGCTGGTTTTATTTTCTCTCATTACTGTTTCAGGAAATTGTTCTTCTCTTAGCCTTTTGGCACCTTTGTGCCCCCACTGGGAGGGAGAGGGACACTTTTTAGTGGCAGCACACTCACGAGTGGGTGCCCATGGGTGGGGACCCCCAGTAACCCCCAGTTCCCCCCAGTGTCACAGCACATTCCCGTAGATGTCACCGGGTTCCTGTGGTTGCCCCTGGGGTCCCTGCAGCTCCGCGTAGGTCACCTGGGAATCCTGGAGGGTGGTGGCACAGGGGGACCATGTGAGAGACACGGGCTGTGGGATCTGGGTGGGGTGACACTCATGGGTGACGTGTCCCTCTGAATGTGTCACACCCATACTCACCCCCTACCCTCTTGGTAACCACGACATGGGTGTACAGCACCTCCCCCTCTTCTTGGGGGGCTGGGGGATCCAGGGGGGCCCTGAGGGAATAAAGGGGATGTGGGAGAGGGGATGGGAGGGCTTGGGGGTTGCGGTAAAAGGGGAGAGTGGGGTTTGAGCCCCCCACTCACCTTTCCTGCTGCTTCCTGGTGGCTGCAAAGGAAAGAGGGATGGGGTGACTGCAGGGTCCCAGAGCCCTGAACCCACTCAGGATTCCTGAACCCCCACAGGACCCTCAATTTCTCTCAGTACCCCTGAGTATCCCTGAAGGCCCCCAGAATCCATGAACCTCCCCAGTGTCCCTTACCAACTCAGCCTCAAGAACTCAAAGCCCAGCAGGACAGAAACCCTCCCCAAACATCCCCAGAGCTCCTGAAAGAATCTCCAGCATCCCTCCAGGACTCTCCAGCACCTCCCCAAACCCGACAGGACCCCCAGACAAGGTCACACTTCTGGGGCTGTGGGTGCTGCCCCCTTGCTCCCCAACTCTGGGGGCCTCTACAGCTCCCTGGGACCCCTGTGCCCCCAATTGTCACCCACCCACACTGTGCCATCGGTGCCAGGCCACAATGACACCCATGAGCAGGAGCAGGAACAAAAGGGCTCCACCGATCCCTGCGGCCACTGCAAGAAACAGAGGGGGACACATCAGGGTCGCCCATCACTCCAGGGGTCCTGCACTCCCTTGCGAACCTGAGGGCCCCCACCTGTTTCCCTGTGAGTCCATTTATCTTGTGGTGTCACCTCCAGGACACCGGGGGTGATGGTGACATTGTCCACAGGCACTGCGGGGACAGAGACAGGGCTGAGGCCACAGGCACGGGCTGGCAGCCGGTGAGGGGGCATGGGGATGGGCAGGGATTGGTGTGGTGGGGGATGTTTAGGATGGTGTGACGCCACGGAAGGGTGAGGGGACATGTAGAGTGATGGAAGGACCCAAGAAATGTGTCTGGGGGACATGGAGGTGCCCAGGGCAGGGGTCCCTAGCAGGATGTGGGAGTTCCCTGTGCCCATCCCCACACTCACTGCGCACCGTGACACGGAGCCGGGCGCAGCTCTTCCGCACGGCCCCCTCTCGGAGCGCACCTGGCAGCTGTAATTCCCCGAGTGGGAGACCCCCACGGTGGGCACCAGCAGCTGCGGAGACCCCTGTGTGCCCCCCACCACCTGCCTGTCCTGGTAGAACACATGCAGGAGGGGGGCTCGGGGCCACAGGGGGTTGGGGGTGCTGAGGCAGCTGAGAGTCAGGAGGGACCCCATGGTGGGTTCAGGGGTCCCTCCAGCAGTGGAACCAGGTAGAGCTCAGGGTAGGAGAGGGGAGGTGAGGACTGTGACTCTGAGTCTGCTGCGAAGGGTCATTGGGGGTGTCAGGAGACTGGAGTTCCAGCCATGGGGGTGCTCACCATGCACTATCACTGCCACTGCTGCTGACCGTGACTGCCAGGACCCCACCAAGCCCCCGCAGCTGTACTGGCCACTGTGGTTCAGCTGCAGGGGGTACAGGGACAGCTCGGTCCCATTGATGAACCCCCTCACTTCCTTCTCGTCCTGGTAAAATCGCACCCTGGTGACTGTGTGGTTCCAATGGCCGCACCGACAGCGCAGTGTCATCGTGTCCCCCTCCAGCAGCACCCCTGTTGGCACCTGCAGCACCAGATTATCTGTGAGACAGGAGGGTCCCCTCTCATGAAGGGGCTCAAGATAGGTCCAAGGTGGTCCCTGTGACCCTGAGAACATCTGGGTGCACGGGGATGTCCCTGTGTGCAGGGCACAGGCTCTTGCCACACAAAGGTTGTGATGCCACCTAAGGAGTGGAGTCCATTCTGACTTGTCAGGGGCCACCCTGATCATTTAACATCCCCACTCACCATCTGAGACAATTACGGGGGGGCTGAGCCCAGTGCCGGGTCTGTGACACGTGTAGGTGCCTCTCTCGGTGACAGTGAAGTTATCAGGTCCCTCCTGCCACCAGAGCTGCCCATCCTTGTACCAGGTGATGGCACCGGTGGTCCCCAAGCCCTGGCAGGTCAGTGTCACCTGGTCCCACAGCACCGCCGGCCTCCAGGGAGGATCCACCAGGAGCTGGGTGGTCTGGGCACCTGTGGGTGACAGAGGAGACCAGCCTGCCAGGGCCAGTGTGGGGCTGGGGACAGCAGGGTTGGGCCATGGCATCCCCCGAGGACTCACCAGCGAGGCCGAGCGTCTGGGCTGGAAGGGAGAAGGGAGAAGGGTGGGTGGGGGTGGGTGGGTGGGGGTGGCCCTGCAGGGGTAGCAGCACCTGGAGTACAGGGTGTGGGGGATGTCCCAAAACTGTCCCCATGGGGACAGCAGTTCTTGTTAGAAAATGTGTCTGGGTGGCCACAAAAGAATTGGATGGTCAGGGGACATGTCTGTGTCACAGCCACCCGTGCACCACATCACTGTGGCACAGACACCTTGGGAACAGGGACACCGAGGCCACCCTGGGCTGAGGCAGAACATGGAGACACTGTGAACACCCTGGCTACAAGGACACCAAGGACACAGTCCATGCTGGCCCAGGTCACCCCCACCAGCTCATGATCCCATCCCCATGATCCCATCCCCATGGCCACATCCTCACCGTTCTTGTCCCTGTCTGTCCCTGCATCCCAGTTCCCTTGTCCCTATCCCCAGAGCTCCCTGAGCCCAAAGGTGCCAGTCCCCACATTCCTGTCCCCACATCCCCATCCCTGAATTCCTGCCCCCCTCTCCCTGTCCCCAAAGCTACCCTATATGCCCAATCTCACCAAGGTCCACTGTGGGTAACATGGACTGGCTCTGCTGGCATTGGGGACCTCAGGGGATCTCACAGACCCCTGTGACCCCTCCCCTCGCCATCCCCGGGGCGTCAAGCCCGTGCCCAGGGCACTCACCCCACAGGAGCAGCGCCACCTTCCCGGCCATCCCGGTGTCCCCAGCCATGTGCACTGGCTGTCACTCGCTGCTGTGGCCACCGCTCCCCTGGCTGGTGGCTCTTCGGATGAAGGGGAAGGAAGCGAGGTCACGTTTTGTCCTCATGCGTAGGTGGCCCTACAGTGGGGGCAGGGTGGCCACGAGCTGGGCACAGGCTGGGGACAAGGCTGGGTGGGACACAGTGGGACATGGGGTTCCCAGGTGTGGGGAGCCTCAGTTTGTTTGGGGACCTGGGTAAGGGTGTCGAGGGAAATGGGAGATCCTAGGGATGGGGTCTGTGGGAATGGGGATATACAGGGCTGGGGGGACTCAGGGATGGGAGTCGCAGGGGAACATGGGCTCCAGGGATTTGGGGTCATGGGATGGGGATTCTGGGGGAATGGGGGTTCCTGTGGGAACAGGGGTTCCTGAGAGTATCAAGGTTGTTGGAAAAGGAAGATTTCAGGGGATGGAATGAACAGGAGAGGGTTCCTTTGCAATGGGGGCCTTGGGCTGTGGAGATCCTGGTGAATGTCAGTACTGGGATGGGGATCACAGAGAGGAATATAAGGAATGGAGGTCCCATGATTTGATTTCCGGAGAAATGGAGGTCCCAGGGATGAGCAGTGGCTGGTCAGGCCCAGGGGTCTCAGCTCCCCTCCTGGCTGCCTCAGATTTTGGGGTGACCTAGGGCCCAGCACTGCTCCCCTGGGTTGCTCATTTCCTGGGCATGGGGGTCCTTGGTAGCTCTGCCTCTGTGGTCTCCCTTGCCCTTCACTGTTTCATGTCTTTATTTCTCTATTTTCCCTTATTTTCCTCCCTTTTGTGCCATGTCCCCTCACCCCCAGTTCGTGACTCAGCAATCCTGGAGAACACCTGAGCAGGGAAAGGGTTGGGGGGAGTGAGGGGAGTGGGGGGTGCAGGGAAGGGTGGGGAGGCTGTGGGGGATGGAGGCGTTGGGCTGCGCCCCCTCAACGCTTTGACTTTCTTTGCCCTGCACAAGAAGGAAGAAGAAGGAGAGTCAGATGGGAAAGGGGCGGTTCGGTCCTGGGGGGCCACATCCAGGGGGTTCCTTTACTGGGGGGATCCGGTCCCAGAGGGTGACACATCCTGGCATGGGGTGTCCTGTCCCAGGGGTAGCGTTTCCAGAAATGTCCCTGCACATTCCTGGTGCCTGTCCCAGGGGTGGCACATCCTGGGGACCCCTGTCAAGGCAAGAGTGGGGCCCAGCCATGGCCCAGCCCCACGGCACAGGGATGGCCATTGCCCAGCCCTGCTCTGCCCAGCCCCAGGTGGCAGCCAGCACCTGAGGGTCCCCCTGCCCCCTTGGCTTTGATTCTGGCACCTTTAGAGCTGCTGCAGAGGTGAGAATTCTGTGGGTGGAAAAAGGCCTGGCCTGTGGTTTTCTCAGCTCTGCAAGAAGCAGAAACCCCAAAGGGAGCCCAAGCAGTGGCTCTGTGAGGGCCTGTGATGGTTTTCAGAGCAGGGCTGGCTGGAAATCCCCCTCTGCAGGGGCAGCTGTGAGGGAACCTGTCTGGAAATGCAGCAATTGATCATTTTGTGCCTTTGCCCAAGGGTCTGAGAAAACCAAAAAACTACTGCAAATCCCACAACAATCTGCTCAACATCCTGACCTGGACCCTCCTTCTTGAACAAAACCTGTCAGCCCTTAAAAACCTCATGGAAAGAATGTTTGGGTCCTGGATGTGCACATCAGAAGGGAGGGAAAAGTATGGAAATACTGAGCAGGGGCTGCACACGAGGGGCTGGGGAACAGGGGTGTCAGAGCAGGAGCAGGAAGTGCCCAGGCAGGGGAATTCAGGGCAGGCTGGAGTGGATTTACCAGGGAATCAGACCCTGAGGCACACATGGGCATTTCCACAGATTCCTGTGCACTGTCCCAAGGATGGACAGAGCTTCTCCCCTTCCTCCATGGGAAGTCAGTCAAGTTGCAGGGTGGGAATGAGCAAAATGGGGAGAGTTCCTAAATGTGGCCCAAGAAAAGGCTTCCTTAGGGGCTGTGTTGCTGCCCAGCAGGCAGGGAACAATCCCAGGGAGCTGTTGGACACTCAGGGAGATTCCACACACTCTGTTATTCACAAGCAAATGCTGCTGTGGGGTGCACCAATGGGCTCCTACAGGGAACAAAAACGTCCATTTTCTTCAGGATTTGTTTGTTTTTATTGTGAGTAACTTAATGAGACAACAACTGCTAAAAGGATTCTATAAACTGAACCAATGACCTCTTTTTTCTGCTGCAGGAAAGAGAAAATGAAAGTGTTTGAGGTCCCAGCCAGAGGGACCCATTCCCCCCCCTCCCAGCCCCGCAGCCACTGCCTGCACCCCCTACCCCCTCATTTTCCTCTTTCTGGGATCCATGCCACTGTTACCTGCTCAGGTGCTCCCTGGGATGGCTGAGCCAGGAAATTGGAGGGCATAGGCAAAAGCACAGGGGTATCTGGGACAGAGACACAGAGCCTCCCAGGACAACCCAGGGGTGCCTCCCTGGCCATAAGCACTGGGGGGCTGTGCGGGGCCCTGGGTCACCCCAAAATCTGAGGCACCCCATGATGGAGTTGTGACCCCTGTGCCCATCCAGCCACTGCCCATCCCTGGAACCCCCATTCCCCTAGGAACCCAACCATGGAACCCCCATTACCTTGGTTTCTGTCCTCCCTGGGGACCCCCATCCCAGGACTGCCATTGCCCAGCACCACCATTGCCTTGATCCCATCCCATGGGCTGCTTCTTCCCCCAGAACCCCTATTCCCGAGGGTCCCCTTTTTCCCTCTGCACCCCCAACCCTGGCACCCACATGCCATGACCCCAAATCCCTGGGGACCCTGTTCCCACAGTACCCCCATCCTAAATCCCGTCAGGCATGGAGACCCCAATTCCCCTGGACCCCCATTCTCCTGGACACCCATCCTTTGTTCCCAACATGCCCTGAGCCCCCCACTCCTGGCAACACCATCCCTCACCATTTCCCCAGACTATGCAGTCATGTCCCCAGCGTGTGCCCAGCTTGTGGCCGCCCTGCCCCCACCAAGGGCCACCTCCACAAGAGGGCGAGATGTGACCTCGCTTCCTTCCCCTTTGGCCAAAGAGCCGCCAGCCAGGGGAGCGGTGGCCACAGCAGCTAGTGACAGCCAGTGCACATGGCTGGGGACACTGGGATGGCCGGGAAGGTGGCGCTGCTCCTGTGGGGTGAGTGCCCTGGGCACGAGCCTGGCACCCCTGGAATGGGGAGGGGAGGGGTCACAGGGAGGCTGCGGGGTCCCCTGAGGTCCCCAATGCCAGCAGAGCCAGTCCATGTTACCCACAGTGGACCCTTGTGGGACTGGGCATATGGGGTAGCTTTGGGGACAGGGAGGGGGGGCAGGAATTCAGGGATGGGGATGTGGGGACAGGAATGTGGGGACTGGCACCTTTGGGCTCAGGGAGCTCTGGGGATGGGGACAAGGAAAATGGGATGCAGGGACAAAACAGGGAAAAGAGCGGTGAGGATGCAGCCATGGGGATGGGTGCACGGGTGATTGTGACATAGACGTGTCCCCCTGCCTCTCCAAATCCTTTGGCACCACTTGCATGCACTTTATCAAAAGAACTGCTGACCCCATGGGGACAATTAGGGACAGTCCCCACACCCAGTACCCCTGTGCTGCTGTCCCCACTGTGCAAGCCCGCCCAGCCCTGTTCCTTCTCCCTTCCAGCCCAGACCCTTGGCCTCGCTGGTGAGTCCTTGGGGGATGCCATGGCCCCACCCCGCTGTCCCCAGCCCCACGCTGGCCCTGGCAGCCTGGTGTCCCCTGTCACCCACAGGTGCCCAGACCACCCAGCTCCTGGTGGAGCCCCCCTGGAGGCCGGCAGTGCTGTGGGACCGGGTGACACTGACCTGCCAGGGCTCGGGGACCGCCAGTGCCACCACCTGGTACAAGGAGGAGCGGCACTTGTGGCAGGAGGGACAAGACCACCTCACTATCACCGAAAGTGGCACCTACACATGTGAGAGACCCAGCACCGGGCTCAGCCTCCCCATGACAGTCTCAGACGGTGACAGGGGTTTGGGTTCCCCCAGCCTGGCACCCACAGTGGCCCCAAGGGCTCTGGGTGGGCTCTGCTCCATGGGTGACCCAGAGCCTGTCCTCTGCTCTGAAGACATCCAAGAGCTTCCCAGAGTGAGGAGACTTGTCTCTCACAATGGCTGGCTCCTGGTTCCTCCCGGTACCATCATGATCCTCCTGATGCCACTGGTGTGACAGGACCCCTCTGTCTCCCAGACTGGCTGGTGCTGCAGGTGCCTGCATGGGCGCTGCTGGAGGGCAGCACAGTGACACTGCGCTGCCGGGGCTGGCAGAACAAACGGCTCACGCACGTGTACTTCTACCATGATCAAAAGCATCTGAAGGGGCCCCATGACAGGACCGAGCTGTCCCTGTCCCCCCTGCAGCTGCACCACAGCGGCTGCTGCACCTGCAAAGGCTATGGGGTGTCACACTGGAGTGAGTTGGAGCCTGTGACACTGACAGTGCACAGTGAGTTCAGGGATGGGGACAGGGAAGGCCAACATCCTCCGACGCTTTGCCCTCTCTGCCAGAAACCTTCATCCCTCCCTTTACTCTTCCCTGGCTCACCCAAAATTTCCCAAGTCCCTCTTGGTTTCCCCCAGGACTGCCCAGTTCCTCCTGCAGATCCCTCATCCCTCTCTTTGTCCTCCCCATCCCTCCCTGGATTCCCCACCTTTTCCAAGGTCCCTGCTCCACCCTCTGGTTTCCCTTCCTTCCCTGGGTCCTCCTCCCCATCTCTAAACCCCAAATCATTCCCTGAGTCTCCTCAGTCTCTTGTCTGGTTTCCCATCCCTGCCTGGATCTCTCCCTATTTCCACAGGGTCTCGCCATTGTGCCCTGTTGTAGTGTGTTTTAAGTTTCTCAGTTTACTCCCCCATTTTATGGAATGTACCCTCTTTTGTTCTTTGTAAATGGTTCCTCTCTCCCCAGTTTTTCCCGCCACTGCCTCCTTGTCAGTTAAGTTGCCTAGTTACCGTGCTATTTTTAGTTGCTAATGTTACAGTTTGTATGACCGCTCCTCCCTCATCCCACCTTATAAGTAGATGTTTTTCTCCTCCCTGGGCACAGTCAATCATCCCCCACTCCTCCCAGGTTTCGAGAACCTTCTTCTCTCTGGGGGTTGTGATTGGCTGTGGTCCCGGGGCCCCTCCTTTACTTTGTATTCATTGGTTTCTAGTGTATGTCAGTTACGTTCAGTACCTCCCTTTGAGTTTCCCCATTGGATAGCTGGGCTCCCCTCCTCTCTCCTCCCCTTCCCTATAAAACCTTGTCGCTCCCCCTGTTCGGGGCCATTTTGCTGGTTGGTGCCCTTCCTTGTTGGTGCCTCCGGATCACCCAATAAACCGACTGTTCACCCCCAGCAAGTGGTCACCTCCTTATTCGTCTCACGTGCGCAACTCCGAGCTTTTCCTCCAGCCCAGCCTGAGGCCAAGACGCCGAAGGGAGCTGGCTTCCTATGCGCAGGGGCGTTGGCCTTCTCACCCCTCGAGCTAGCCGGATTTAGGGCCGCGTACGCCCTAGCGCAGTGTGGCGCCCAACGTGGGGCCTGAAGTGGACAACTGACCACCTGGACAGCTGACCACCGGACCCTTCGGAATTGGACATTTCGTTCCTTTGGACGCCGCGCTACCCCAGGTAGTAGCAGGCCCTGTTTTAGGGGCAGCGCTCCCTGGGGATCGGGATCGGGACCCCTCGCACCCAGTGAGGACGACCCCGGAGACGAAGACCCCCACCTGATTTTTCCTTTGCTGTCGCCACCAGGCTGGTAAGATCGGGCCCCGCTCTGGGGACCTTTCCGACTTCCCCCCTGCCTTTTTAACCTTCCCCTAGGGGTACATGCCCTGCATTGGGGACCTACCCCCCACCCTCTTCCCCTGAGGCTCTTCCTCACCCCCGTGCCTTTTTTGTTTTGTCTTTCCTGTGGGGTCGGTATCCCCAGACTTGGGGCCCGGACCCACCACCCAAATCCTTTTTCCCTTTGCTGAAACCCCAGACTTGGGGACAGTGGGGGAGCAGGGGCTGGTGGCGAATAGCTTGTTGTTTTAGTTTTTGTTATTTTTCAGGCGGGTGGTTGTACCACCAGTGGATTTTCCCCCTTTCTAGTGACAGCAGTTCCTGCACTAGAAAGGAGCCATGGGTGCTGGCTTGGGAAAATCCCAAAAGGAGGTCTATTATGTTGTTAAAGGTTTGCTGCTTGGGGGTGGTCAGAAGGCCCCCAAGCAAGAGTTAAAGTTTTTAGTTAAGTGGGTCTTTTCAAAGTTCCCCGAAGTTTCCCCGGAACTTGCCAAGCAGCCACGGTTTTGGGCAGCCGTTTTGGCCAAATTAGAAGAAGCTGTTAATTCCGGGGAGACGAAATTAGCAACCGTGGCATTCTGGGCGGGCAGAGTGCTTGCGGCACTCCGCTCGTCAGGGGAACCTAAGAAAAGGCCCGCAAGTTTTGGTTTATCCCCCCGTTCCCCTCGTTCTGTTGCCCTTACCCCTCAATCCTTTCCCTCTTCCCTTAGGCAGGAGCCCTCGAGGGGGATTTTGAAGGCCGACAAGAGGCAGGGGGTCCATCCTTCCCCTGCTCCCCCTCGACCTGCTCAGCCTCCCCCTTCGAGGAGCCCTGGCCAGGTTCCTCTTCTTTCCTCACCCTCTACCCCAGTTCCCAAATCCCCAGTTGAAAAGACCAAAGTTGTTCGGTTTCTTGATGATCCACAAAATGGCTCCCTGGGAGCCCAAGATGGCGGGGGCCACGTGGTCGTTCCCGCCAGGGCTCCTTCTTCTTCGGTTAACCCCTTCCTCCCTTGCCCCAACCCCTTCCTTCCCCCAGACCCAACCTCCTTTTCGGTTACCCCTCCCTCATATCCTCCCTCCGCCCCACCCATTCCTCCGTCCTCCGCCCCTCAATCAGCTCCTCCCCGAACTCCTCCCCCGGCTCAGCCCCCCATTCGCTCCTCCCCTGCTCCGCCTCTGTACTTCCCTCCGCCTCCGAGCGTCACCCAGGGGGCGGAGAGGGGTGGTTGGTCACGCCCACTCCCTCACCCTGCGTCATTGCCAGACCCCGCCTCAACCTCCTCCAGTTCCGGTTCCCACGCCCCTCCTTCCGGTTCCCACGCTTGGTGTTCCGGGCGGGGGGGGGTGGATGACCGGAAGCCGGAGCAGGCGCCCTTGTTGGAAGCCGCTCCGGTTACCTACCACCTGAGTGGGGAGGGGACCCCTCAGGCCCAGTGGGTGCCTTTAGCACAGGCCCGGATCAAGGAGCTGTGCAAGGCGCAGAAGGACTACTCCCGGGGGTCAGAGTACTTCCGGGGTATGCTCCGCAATGCCCTTGCACAGGGAGATCTGGTGCCGGCTGACCTGAGGGCCCTCTTCTCCAGCCTTGCTAGGCCCATGGAGTTTAGGGTCTGGGTGGGGGAATGGAGGAGGGAGATATTGGAGGTTCTCCCCAATATGTGGGGGAATCCTGCAATGTCTCATGACGCAGATGGTCTGGTAATCACCCAGGAACACCTTTTGGGTGAGGGACAGTGGGCAGAGGGGGCAGCTCAGGCGAAAGCCTTATTCCCCTCCCAGCTTGTGGAGACCGCCCGGGCAGCTGAGCGGGCTTTCTTCAAGCTGGAGGTGGTGACCTCCCAATGGGAGGAGGATGAGGTCCGGCAAGGAGCGCAAGAGCCATACATGGCCTTTATCGAGCGCCTCTACCGATATGTGGAGGCGCAGGCGCTTGGGGATGATGACAGGGAGAGGATGCTTCAGCGGATGGCATTCAGCAATGCCAACGCTGAGTGCCGCAAGGCTATAAAAACTCTCCCTCGAAGTCCCCAGCCCACGATAGAGGCCATGATTGAGGTCGTGGTGCGTCAGGTTTCCCTGGCACCACGGCCCAAGAGAACATCTGTGGCTTTTGTTGAATGCCCCGAGCCGGACTTCATGGAAGCAGAAGCTGCCCCCGTGGCCGGACCCCAAACACCTGGGTCCGGCAGAAGGTCATCAGCCACCCACCCCTGCCATCTTTGTGGCAAAGTCGGGCATTGGATGCCCCAGTGCCCGATGCGCCTTGATTACTTAGAGTACAGGCGGAAGCGAGAAAGGGAGGAGAACAAAGAAGCAAAAAACTAAGTTTGGAGCGCAGCCCCTCCCTGCGCGATGATAAAAGTACGGCGGGCTGTTCAACAACCTGTGGGGAGGGAGGAGACAGGAGAGGACCGCCGACATACATGTTGCCGGATTTGACATATTTTTCTGACGTGACCTTATCTACCTGTGGTGCTGTACCTGCAATTAACACCATGTCCTCTGCTTCTCCATACAGGCTGCAGCTGACTAGGGACCTTTACATCCCTAGCAGTAACATCCAGCTGGTGTCTGTCGACCTGCAACATCCGGGTCGCTGGAGGAAACTGAGACGTTGCAGGTGGACCGTTGTCGGAGACACCAAGCACACACCGCGAGACATCCACATCGTCCCTGGTCTGGTAACTACCGACCGGGACCGTTTCGCGGTAGGGCTGTACTGTGTCCGACCCCCACTTTTCCTCCCCAAGGGACAGGTCATTGCCCAGGCCATCCCAGTGCCAGAAGAAGATCCCTGGACGATTTCGTCGGAGAAGACATCGCCTCCGACCGTGGCCTGGGCACAACTAGTGGGGAGGGAAAAGCCCCGCCTGACCTGTCAACTTTCGTTGGGCGGGGACAAGAAGATAGTGAGGGGTCTTTTGGACACAGGTGCAGATGTGACGATCATTCCCTCTCGGGAGTGGCCGTCACATTGGGGCTTGCAAAGCGCTGCGGGCACGATCTCTGGTGTTGGGGGCCTTCAATTGGCAAACCAATCCAAGAGCATTGTACAAATTAAGGGGCCCGACGGGCAATTGGCCTCGATACGCCCGTTCGTTTTGGATTATACAGAGCCTCTCTGGGGAAGAGACCTACTGGCCCAGTGGGGAGCCAAAATTGACCTCCCGAAGGCTCCCCAGGTTTTTCGGGCAGTGGCCACTGAGGAGCGCCGGACCTGGAAGCTGAATTGGCTTTCTGATGAACCAGTACAGGTCAAGCAGTGGCCACTCAATAAGCAAAAATTAAAGGCGCTCAACGAGCTCGTTCAGGAGCAGCTACTGAAAGGCAACCTGGAGGAGACCATGTCACCTTGGAACTCCCCAGTGTTTGTCATCAGGAAGCCCAACAAAGACAAGTGGCGACTCCTGACCGACCTCCGCAAAATTAACGAATTAATAGTTGAGATGGGTCCTCTTCAACCAGGGATGCCCTCCCCAGCAATGCTCCCCCAAAATTGGAATTTGGCAGTAATCGATATAAAAGATTGCTTCTTCCAAATTCCCCTTCACCCTGACGATGCTCCGCGCTTTGCGTTCACAGTTCCGTCCGTGAACTGTGAGTCCCCAGCCAAGCGCTATCATTGGCGAGTGCTTCCACAGGGCATGAAGAACAGCCCTGTGATCTGCCAATGGTATGTCGCTTCGCTGCTGTCACCCATCCGTACAGCCCTCGGGGATGCCGTCATTGTTCACCATTATATGGACGACATCCTCGTGTGTGCGCCCGACCACAGTCTGCTTGCCCATGCGCTTGACCTGACAACCAATGCGTTGGTTGCTGCAGGGTTCGAGCTCCAGCAGGACAAAATTCAGCGGATGCCACCTTGGAAATACCTGGGCCTTGAAATTACAAAGCGGACCATTGTTCCGCAAAAATTGGCTATTAGGACAAAAGTCCAGACCCTAGCAGATGTCCATCAACTGTGTGGGTCTTTGAATTGGGTGAGACCCTGGCTAGGCATTTCAACCGAAGACCTAGCCCCCCTTTTCAATTTGTTGAAAGGGGGAGAGGGGCTCAGTTCCCCTAGGGCTCTCACCCCAGAGGCGGAGGTGGCCTTGGAGAGGGTACAAAAAGCTATTTCGACCAGGCAGGCCCATCGTTACCATCCGGGCCTGCCATTCAAATTTATAGTACTGGGAAAATTGCCACACCTTCATGGCATCATCCATCAATGGGACGACAGTCAGAAGGACCAAGGCTCAGGAGAGAAGCTCTTAATCATAGAGTGGGTCTTCCTGAGCCACCATCGGTCCAAAAGAATGACACGGCCACAGGAGTTGGTAGCCGAACTGATCCTCAAGGCAAGATCGAGGATCAGGGAGCTTGCAGGGTGTGATTTCTCATGCATCCATATTCCAATTGAATTGGAATCGGGCCAATTAAAATTAAAGACCTTTGAAGAACTGCTGCAAACCAATGAATATCTTCAGTTTGCACTTGACAGCTACACTGGGCGCATCGCAGTAGATCGGCCGGCCCACAAATTATTTAATTCGGAGTTCAAATTATCACTAAAGAAGGTTCAGAGCAGGGAGCCGCTGGATGCTTTGACAGTTTTTACGGACGCGTCTGGAGCATCCCACAAGTCAGTGATGACTTGGAAGAATCCTCAAACTCAGCAGTGGGAGACCGATGTTGCTGTTGTGGAGGGCTCTCCACAGATTGCTGAGTTGGACGCAGTCGTCAGGGCATTCCAGAGATTCCCTGGACCTTTCAATTTGGTCACAGATTCTGCGTATGTTGCAGGTGTAGTGTCCCGAGCTGAGTCAGCAGTTCTTCAAGAGGTCACGAACAAAAGATTATTTGAATTGTTGAACAGGCTCGTCGAGTTGGTCTCCCACCGCGAGCATCCATTTTATGTCATGCATGTGAGATCACACACAGACCTGCCGGGGTTCATTGCGGAAGGCAACCGTCGTGCCGATTCTTTGGCCGCGGCTGCTGTTTCGCAGGCCCCTCTCCCAGACGTGTTCGGCCAGGCTAAGATCAGCCACCAACTGTTCCATCAAAATGCGCCTGGCCTGGTTCGTCAATTCAATCTGACGCAGGAGCAGGCCAAGGCGATTGTGG
Source organism: Zonotrichia leucophrys gambelii (assembly GCF_028769735.1). Classification (NCBI taxonomy): domain Eukaryota; kingdom Metazoa; phylum Chordata; class Aves; order Passeriformes; family Passerellidae; genus Zonotrichia; species Zonotrichia leucophrys. The sequence continues at coordinate 28,993 of NW_026992771.1, forward strand.
CCACATGTCCTCAATGCCAGCATGACCAAATGCCTACCGTGGCCTCGGGGGTTAACCCCCGAGGGCTGGCAAGCTGTGAGGTGTGGCAGATGGACGTAACACACATCCCATCTTTCGGTCGATTGTGTTGCGTCCATGTCTCAGTCGATACCTTCTCCGGAGCTATCTACGCTTCTGCCCACACAGGTGAAAAGGCAGCGGATGTTCAGAAGCATCTGCTTCAAGCATTCGCTGTCTTGGGCATCCCTAGGGTCCTAAAAACAGACAACGGCCCTGCGTACACTTCCAAGGAACTGCGGAGCTTCCTGCAACAATGGGGAATAGTTCATAAAACCGGCATCCCCTATTCCCCGACAGGCCAAGCCATGGTGGAAAGGGCCCACCAGAGCCTCAAAAAGATCCTGTCCCGACAACAACCGGCAATGAAGGTGGAGACCCCCCACGTCCGGCTGTCAAGAGCTCTTTACACCCTCAATTTTCTGAATTGCTCTTTTGACAGCCAAAATCCTCCAGTGGTCCGGCATTTCGGCAGTCACCAGCAGCTGCAGCCCAAAGCCAGGCCGCCGGTTCTTGTTAAGGATCCGGAGACCTGGCGGACGGAGGGCCCCTTTGACTTGGTGACTTGGGGGAGGGGATACGCTTGCGTGTCCACTCCCTCAGGCCCCAAGTGGGTCCCATCTAAGTGGGTCAGGCCCTTCGTCCCGAAGCAGAGGACCAAGACAGAGGCAGTACCGCAGGTCCGGCAAGCGTGTTGGCGTCGGCGAAGGAAGCAACACCACCAACCGTCTTCCTATTCTCCTGAGCTTCCCCTGTTTTTGAAGAACCCTCCCCTCCAGCTTCTCCTCCACCCCTTGACCTCTTGTACCACCTTTCCTCCTATTCCCCCCCAGCTCCAACCGTTACCCCTCGCATGTTTTATTTAAATTGGTTGTTTGGAGAGGAACCATTTCTGTGATTTCCATATACTTTTACCGCTCTCTTTTCATTTCAGTTACATCTCCCTGAATGGCCCCCGCTTTGACAACGCTAGATCCCAACCCTTGTCTGATGTTGCTGATGCTGACGACCTGCGGACTCCTTCTGCCACCTACGGAGCCGTGGGTCATTCCCCAGCCAAAAGTTAACGTCTGGCGTGCCTTGGCTCAATCGCTAGGACAGGACAGCATCTGCCTGGACACCGGCGCTGCAGAGGACCCGATGTCGTCCTGCCTTGTGGGGATCCCTTTCTCTCCAGGAGAGTTCCCCCCTGCCTTTCAGTCTGCCTTTTCCCCTATTTTGGCCCGGAGCCTTACTTTCCTACCTGGTTTTGAACCCAGTAATGCCTGGAGAGACGGAGTGGCGAGGCTGGATCCTGCGCCCTCCGAGCCCACAGAATTACATCTACTCGGTTCTGCCAATTCTACTATTTGTTTTCAGTTTGATTATACACTTACCCCCGTCGAGAAGGGCACTGAGGTGGTCCTGCAAGCAAAGAAAGAATATCAAGCAGACGGTGGTGTCGGGCCGTTTTGAAGATCGTCGGCCCTACCACCACCAAGCGGACCCCTTATGCCCTTCCAAGAGGGGTGTTTTTGATTTGTGGCGACCGAGCGTGGGCAGGCATCCCCTCTGGTCTAGTCGGAGGGCCGTGCACCTTTGGTCGACTGACGCTGTTTACCCCCAACGTCACCCAAATTATCAATTGGAAAAAGACCAACATCACATCTGAATTGGCTAGATCCAAAAGAGATCTTAAAGATCTCACTGAGGACTGTGATGATGAAATTACTCATTGGTCCCATTCAAAGTCGGTTGCCTTTACCATCTTGTTGCCTTGGGTATCGGTAGCCAAATCTCTAGGTGAATTGGGCCGCCTAGAGTGTTGGGTGGCTAAACAAGCCAATCTTACTTCAGCCGCGCTATACGACCTCCTTACAGACGAGGAAATAACAAGGCAGGCGACACTCCAGAACAGGGCAGCAATAGATTTTCTATTGCTGCTTCATCACCATCACTGTGAAGAGTTTGAGGGCCTCTGCTGCATGAACCTGTCCTCCAGAGCCGAGGACGCCAGGCACTCAATAAAAAGACTACAAAACCTCGTCCATCAGGTCAAGCAGGAAACATCAGACTGGCTGGGGGACATCTTCAAGGGTTGGGGCCTCAGCGGGTGGGCCAGTTCAGTTTTAGAATCAGTTTCTAAGATTGTTCTGAGTTTGATTGTACTTTTAGTTTTGTTCATGTTGATCCGCGGTTTGGTCCAAAAATTAATAGCCAGGGCCACAACTATGGCTGCCAATCATGCCACAATTCCCCAAGAGGAACCTTTCGAGCTGGAGGACCTCTCCTCAGAGGCCGAAAGAGCTGCAGACGAGGAGGGGTCAACCGAGCCGCCCCAAGAACATCTGTGGGCTGGCGAACTCCAGCTCGAAGAAGGCGAAGATTGGCAGGACCGGCCGCGGACACCTTCTTTTTGAGTTACGGACATTCCTGTTTTCTTTATTTAATTTGTTAAGAAACGGGGAGATGTTGTAGTGTGTTTTAAGTTTCTCAGTTTACTCCCCCATTTTATGGAATGTACCCTCTTTTGTTCTTTGTAAATGGTTCCTCTCTCCCCAGTTTTTCCCGCCACTGCCTCCTTGTCAGTTAAGTTGCCTAGTTACCGTGCTATTTTTAGTTGCTAATGTTACAGTTTGTATGACCGCTCCTCCCTCATCCCACCTTATAAGTAGATGTTTTTCTCCTCCCTGGGCACAGTCAATCATCCCCCACTCCTCCCAGGTTTCGAGAACCTTCTTCTCTCTGGGGGTTGTGATTGGCTGTGGTCCCGGGGCCCCTCCTTTACTTTGTATTCATTGGTTTCTAGTGTATGTCAGTTACGTTCAGTACCTCCCTTTGAGTTTCCCCATTGGATAGCTGGGCTCCCCTCCTCTCTCCTCCCCTTCCCTATAAAACCTTGTCGCTCCCCCTGTTCGGGGCCATTTTGCTGGTTGGTGCCCTTCCTTGTTGGTGCCTCCGGATCACCCAATAAACCGACTGTTCACCCCCAGCAAGTGGTCACCTCCTTATTCGTCTCACGTGCGCAACTCCGAGCTTTTCCTCCAGCCCAGCCTGAGGCCAAGACGCCGAAGGGAGCTGGCTTCCTATGCGCAGGGGCGTTGGCCTTCTCACCCCTCGAGCTAGCCGGATTTAGGGCCGCGTACGCCCTAGCGCAGTGCCCAGATCCCAACATGCCTCCCAGGGTCCCCTTGTGCTCACTGGGATCCTCTCTGCTCCCCTCTAATCCCCCTCTTTCCCCTCCCATGTCCTCCACCCCTCCTGGGTCCCCAATCCCTCCTGTGTTCCCCTGCAGGGGTCGCATTCTCAGGGGTGCCCTGTCAGCACAGCCCCCCGGGGACAGGTAGCACTCGGGGACAGCCTGGTGCTGAGCTGCGCAGTGGCTGCGGGGACAGGTCCCCTGTCCTTCTCTTGGAACCTGGAGGACTCAGGGGCACCGCTGGGCACCGGCCCCCACCTGGAGCTGCATCACGTTGGGGACAATGACAGCGGCCAGTACCGGTGCTGGGTTAGCGACAGGGACAGCGTGGCTGAGAGTGACGCCCTGAATGTCACAGTCCTGGGTGAGTGAGACCTTTAAGCTGGGGTGACCAACCCA
>NW_026992772.1:0-32573 GCF_028769735.1 Zonotrichia leucophrys gambelii
CAGCCATTTTTGGGTGTTTTGGGCTATTTCAGGCCCATTTTTGGGCCATTTCAGACCTATTTTGGGGGCCATTTCAGGGCCATTTTTGGGCTGTTTTGGGGCTGTTTCATGGCCAGTTTGGGGCTGTTTTAGGGCCATTTTCGGGTGTTTCAGGGCCATTTCAGGGCCATTTTTGGGGCTGGTGCAGAGAAGGTTTTGGGCTTGTTCAGGGCCATTTTTTGGCTGTTTCTGGGCCATTTTTGGGCTCTTTTAGGGTCAGTTTGGGGTGCTTTGGGGCCATTTCAGGGCCATTTTTGGGCTGTTTCAGGCCCATTTTTGGGGTGTTTTGGGGCCATTTCAGGGCCATTTTTGGGGTGTTTTGGGGCCATTTCAGGCCCATTTTTGGGGATGTTTCAGGCCCATTTTTGGGGTGTTTTGGGGCAATTTTTGGGGTGATTTTTGGGGCAATTTTTGGGGTGTTTTGGGGCAATTTTTTGGGGTGTTTCAGGCCCATTTTGGGGTGTTTTGGGGCCATTTTTGGGGCTGTTTCAGGGCCATTTTTGGGGTGTTTCAGGCCCATTTCAGGGCCATTTTTGGGGCAGTTTCAGAGCCGGTTTTGGGGCGGTTTGGGGCAGTTTTGGGGTCCCACCTTCTTGACGACGCCCAGGTAGAGCAGCCCGTCCGTCCAGCGCGCCAGCACGTCCTGCCCCTCCCCCAGCTGGGGGGGCTTCGGGGGGGGCGCCCCCCCCTCGGCCGCCTCCATCCACCGGGGGGGCTGCGGGGACAGCGGGGATGGCACCCCAAAACGGGACAGGGGGGATTGGGGAGGGGTCCCAGTTTGGGGGGGCCTAGTTTGAGGATTCCCAGTTTGGAGGGTTCTGATTTGGAGAAGGGTTCCCAGTTTGGGGGGGTCTGGTTTGGGGGAGGATCCCAGTTTGGGGAGGGGGCCCAATTTTGGGGAGTCCCAGTTTGGGGGGTTCTGGTTTGGGGATCCCCATTTGGGGAAAGGTCCCAGATTGGAGGGGGTCCCAGTTTGAGGGTGTCTGGTTTGGGGGATGATCCCAGTTTGGGGAGGGGTCCCAATTTTGGGGAGTCCCAGTTGGGGGGGGGGGTCCCAGTTTGAGGGGGTCTGGTTTGGGGACAGGTCCCAGTTTGGGGGTGGGGGTCCCAGTCTGGGTAAAGGTTCCAGTTTGGGGGTGCCAGTTTGGGTAAAGGGGTCCCAGTTTGAGGATTCCCAGTTTGGGGGTGTTTGATTTGGGGAGGGGTCCCAGTTTGAGAAGGGATCCCAGTTTGGGGGGGTCTGGTTTGGGGGAGGTCCCCAGTTTGGGGGTTCCAGTTTGGAGGGGGTCCCAGTTTGAGGATTCCCAGTTTGGGGGGTCTGGTTTGGGTAAAGGGGTCCCAGTTTGGGGGGTCTGGTTTGGGGAGGGGTCCCAGTTTGGATGGGGTCCCAGTTTGAGGGGGTCGGGTTTGGGGGATCCCCATTTGGGGACAGGTCCCAGGTTGGGGGGTCCCAGTTTGAGGATTCCCAGTTTGGGGCGTTCCCATTTTGGGGAGGGGTCCCAGTTTGAGGATTCCCAGTTTGGAGGGTTCTGATTTGGAGAAGGGTTCCCAGTTTGAGGGGGTCTGGTTTGGGGGAGGATCCCAGTTTGGGGAGGGGTCCCAATTTTGGGGAGTCCCAGTTTGGGGGGTCTGGTTTGGGGACAGGTCCCAGTTTGGGGAGGGGTCCCAAATTTGGGAGTCCCAGTTGGGGGGGTCTGGTTTGGGGACAAGTCCCAGTTTGGGGGTCCAGTCTGGGTAAAGGTTCCAGTTTGGGGTCCCAGTTTGGGGGGGGGCTCCCAGTTTGAGGATTCCCAGTTTAGGGGTGTTTGTTTGGGGATGGTCCCAGTTTGGATGGGGTCCCAGTTTGGGGGGGTCTGGTTTGGGGGCCCCAGTTTGAGGATTCCCAGTTTGGAGGGGGTCGGGTTTGGGGGATCCCCATTTGGGGAGTGGTCCCAGGTTGGGGGGGTCCCAGTTTGGGGGGCCTAGTTAGGGTGGGGGGGTCCCAGTTTGAGGTGCCAGTCTGGGAAAGGTCCCAGTTTGGGGGGATCCCAGTTTGGGGAGGGGTCTCAGTTTGGGGGTCCCAGTTAGGGGAAGGTTCCCAGTTTGGGATTCCCAGTTTGGGGGGTTCTGGTTTGGGGATGATCCCAGTTTGGGAAGGGTCCCAATTTTGGGAGTCCCAGTTTGGGGGGGGTCTCAGTTTGGGGGGATCCCGTTTTGGGGGGGATCCCATTTTGGGGAGGGGTCCCAGTTAGGGGAAGGTTCCCAGTTCAGGATTCCCAGTTTGGGCAGGGGTCCCAATTTGGGAGGGGGTCTCAGTTTAAGGGAATCTCAGTTTGGGGAGGGGTCCCAGTTTGGGGGTTCCCAGTTTGGGGGGTCCCATTTTAGGGAGGCTCCAGTTTTGGGAGCTGTCCCATTTTGAGGGGGTCCCGGTTTTTAGGGGGTTCCCATTTTGGGGTGTCCCATTTTGGGGGGGGCTGTCCCATTTGGGGTGTCCCATTTTGGGGGGGGGCTGTCCCATTTGGGGGGTCCCATTTTTGGAGGGGGGGCTGTCCCATTTGGGGGGGGTCCCATTTTGGGGGGGCTGTCCTTTTTTGGGGGATCCCATTTTGGGGGCTGTCCCATTTGGGGGGTCCCATTTTGGGGGGGGGCTGTCCCATTTGGGGTGTCCCGCGGGGGGGTGGTTCCCATTTTGGGGCAGTCCATTATTTGGGGGGCGGGGGGTGCCACGGGGGGAGGGTGTGTCCCTGGTTTTTGGGGTGTCCCATTCCCGTGTGGGGGGGTGTCCCTATGTTTGTGGGGGGCGTCCTATTTTGGGGTGTCCCTATATTTAGGGGTGTCCTTATTTTGGGCGTGTCCCTATTTTGGGGGCCTGTCCCTATGTTTGGGGGTGTCCCTATTTTGGGGCTGTCCCTATTTTAGGGCTGTCCCTTTCCCATTGGGTTTGTCCTATTTTTAGGGGTATCCCTATTTTGGGGGCCGTCCCTATTTTTGGGGAGCTGTCCTATTTTTGGGGTGTCCTATATTTGGGGAGCTGTCCCTATTTTTGGGGCTGTCCCTATTTGGGGGTGTCCCTATTTTGGGGAGCTGTCCCTATTTTGGGGTGCTCTCCCTATATTTGGGGCTGTCCCTATTTTTGGGGGTTTCTCTATTTTTGGGGATCTGTCCCTATTTTTGGGGGTGTCCCTATTTTTGGGTGTCCCTATTTTTGGGGAGCTGTCCCTATTTTTGGGTCTGTCCCTATTTTTGGGGGTCTCTCTGTTTTTGGGAGCTGTCCCTATTTCGGGGGGGCTGTCCCTATTTTTGGGGGTCTCTATTTTTGGGGAGCTGCCTCTATTTTGGGGGCTGCCCAGTTTTTGGGGAGGTTTCTCTGTTTTGGGGGTGCCTTATTCCCATTGAGGGGTCCCGTTTTTTGGGGGTGTCCCTATTTTAGGGGGTCCCTAATTTTGGGGGGGCTGTCCTTTCCATTTGGGCTCCCTATTTTGGGGTGCTCTCCCTATATTTTGGGGTGTTCCCTATTTTTGGGGGTGCCATCCCTATTTTTGGGGTGCCATCCCTATATTCGGGGGTGGTCCCTATTTTGGGGGTGCCCTTTCCCGAGGGCCCTGTCCTGTTTTTGGGGGTTCTGTCCCCATATTTGGGGGTGTGTCCCTGATGATGGGGTGTCCCAATTTTTGGGGTGCTGTCCCTATTTTTTGGGGGGTATCCCTATTTTTGGGGGTTTTCCATCCCTATTTTTCGGGTGTCCATCCCTATTTTTGGGGGTGCCATCCCTATTTTCGGGGGTGTCCATCCCTATTTTTGGGGGTGTATCCCTATTTTTGGGGGTGTATCCCTATATTTGGGGGTGTCCATCCCTATTTTGGGGGTGTCCATCCCTATTTTTGGGGGTGTCCCTATAATTGGGGGTGCCCCTTTCCCGAGGGCCCTGTCCCTGTTTTTGGGGGTTCTGTTCCCATATTTGGGGGTGTCCCAATTTTTCGGGTGTCCATGCCTATTTTTGTGGGTGCCATCCCCATATTTGGGGGTGCCATCCCTATATTTGGGGGTGTCGCTATTTTTTGGGGGGGTATCCCTATTTTTGGGGGTGTCCCTTTCCCATTTGGGGTCTCCCTCTATTGGGGGCCCGGTCCCGTTTCCCGGGGGGCTCTCACGCGGGCAGGGGGGGTGTCCCGAGTCTCTCCTGCCGCTCCCGGGTCTGTCCCGGGTCTGTCCCGGTGGTTCCCGGTGTTTCCCGGTTCTGTCCCGGTGTTTCCCGGTGGTTCCCGGGTCTGTCCCGGTGTGTCCCGGGTCTGTCCCGGTGGTTCCCGGTGTTTCCCGGTTCTGTCCCGGTGTTTCCCGGCGCCCCCGGCCCGGCCCCGCGGCCGCTGCGGGCGGAGGCGGCGTTGGCGGCGGGGCTGTGACGCAGCAGCGGCGGCGCAGGGGGGGGGGGCCGGGGGGGGCCCCCGAGGGACGGCGGCACCGGGGACACCCCGAGACCCCCCCGGGACCCCCCCGGGACCCCCAGGGGATGGGAGGGGGCGGGGCCAGCGCCGAGACCCCAAAAACGCCCCCAAAATCCGCCCCCCCCCCCCCCCCCGCGCGGCCGGGGGCGTCAGCCGGGCTCAGGCCACGCCCGCTAAAGGGAGGCCACGCCCACTGTGGTTCAGGCCACGCCCCCCTGAACGCACCCGCAGCCGCTGCTGCAGAGGGTGGGGCCACGCCCACAGAGCGCGGGCCACGCCCACAACGCGGTTAGCCACGCCCACGCAGGCTGAACCAGCAACGAATCGGCGGCAGCGGAGGCCACGCCCACCAGGCCAATGCCACGCCCCCTCTGTTAGGTCACGCCCCCTCGGCCCGCGGGGATTTGGGGGGAAAATTTCGGGGTTTTGGGGGATTTGGGGGAATTTGGGGAGCCTGAGGAGGGGTTGGGGAGGGACTGGGGAGTTCTGGGGGGATTTGAGATGGATTTGGGGAGTTTTGAGGGTGTCTGAGAGAGGTTTTGGGGATTATTTGGGTGCGTTTGGGGACGTTTTGGGAGGATTTGAGGAGTTTTGGGGGGATTTGGGGATGTTTGAGTGAATTTAGGGAGGCTTTGAGTGGACTTGGTGATTTGGGGGGGATTTGGGAAGTTTAGGGGATGTTTGGGGATATTTGGGGCCATTTAGGGTGGATTTTGGAATGTTTGGGGATATTTTGGGTGGATTTTGAGACGTTTGAGTGGATTTTGGGATGTTTTGAATGAATTTAGGGGAGTTTTGAGTGGATTTGGGGATGTTTTGGGTGAATTTAGGGATGTTTTGGGTGAATTTAGGGAGGTTTTGAGGCATCCGGGAATCTTTGGGGTGGATTTGAAATTGTTTGGTGTGAATTTAGGGATGTTTGGGGCAGATTGGGGATATTTTGGGTGTATTTAAGGATATTTTGGGTGGATTCAGGGATGTTTTGGGTATATTATGGTATATTGGGATGTATTTGGGGGATATTATGGGAGTCTTTGGGGGATATTTTGGGCAGATATGGGGATATTGGGGCGGACTTGGGCATATTGGGGCATATTTGGAGATATTTGGGTGGATTTGGGGATGTTTTAGATGGTTTTGGGTAGATATTTAGATGGATTTGGGGATATTTTGGGTGTATTTGCGGGTATTTTAGATGGATTTAGGGATATTTATATAGATTTGGGGATATTTCGGTGGATTTGGGGATATTTCAGATGGATTGGGAATATTTGGGCGGATTTGGGGATATTTTGGGTGGGATTGGGGATATTTTTGGTGAGTTCCGGAGTATTTTGGGCAGATTTGGGGATATTTTAGGTGGATTTGGGGAGATTTTGGGCAGATTTGTGGATATTTTGGTAAATTCGGGGCTGTTCGGGCGCTGTGAGCGGGGCTTGACTCAGACCACGCCCCCGCCCCGCAACCAAAACAAGTCCGTGCCGCGCATGGCCACGCCCACTGCATAAACCCCGCCCCGTCCCTGCTCGGCCAATCCCCGCCCTCTCCCACCACACAAGCCCCGCCCCCTTCAGCCGTTACCGTTTGGCGGGCGATCCTCCTCCCTCCCTCACCCCGCCTCGCGCTCCCATTGGCCGTCTCTTCGCCCGCCTCGCTCTCCCATTGGTCGAATTCCACAGGGGCGGGCCCACCTCTCCCATCCCGCCCCGCCATTGGCCGCGGCGCGGGCCCTGCTTTCCGCGCGGCGGTTTGAAGGCGCGCGGGACAAGATGGCGGCGCCGCCTCAGGCCGGTCAAGCAGCGCCCCCGGAGCCGCGCCCGCGGCCCTCGCGGCTGCCGGTGGGCCGGGCCCAGGAGAAGCGGGCCCCGTCCGAGGGGCCGCCCGCGGCGCCTCCCCAGCAGGTGCGGAGCGCTCCCCGCGCGGGCCCGGCCCGGCCCTGCCCGCGCCTGACGCCGTTTGTCCCCTGACAGAAACGATCGCGGACCGGGCTCGGGCCCGGAGCTGCCAAGGCCGCGCCCAAGGCCCCGCTCAGGGCCCCGCTGCGAACGCTGGGCCCCGCCGCGGCCGCTGGGAAGAACGGTATGGGCAGGACCGGGGGGCAAAAGGGGAGAGCGGGGCAAATAAGGGGGGCTTGGGGGGATTTGAGGGGATTTTGGGGCTGTAAAAGGGAATTCGGGGGCATTTGGGGCAATTAAAGGGGACTCGGGGGCATTGAGAGGGGCTCTGGGGCAGTTAAAGGGGATTTGGGGGGATTTGAGGGGGATTTGGGGCACTCAGAGGGGATTGGGGGATGTTAGAGGGGGTTTTGGGGCAGTTAAAGGGGTTTTGGGGGGATTTAGAGAAGGTTTGGGGCAACTGAAGGGGATTTGGGAAGATTTAAAGGGGATTTGGGGGATTTAATGGGAATTTGGGGGATTTAATGGGGGTCTGGGGCAGTCAAAGGGGATTTGGGGGGATTTAAGGGGGATTTGGGGCGATTTAGAGGGGTCTGGGGGCATTTGGGGGATTTAATGGGAATTTGGGGGCATTTATTGGGGGTTCGGGGCAGGTAAAGGGAGCTTGGGGGTATTTAATGGGAGTCTGGGGGCATTTGGGTCAATTGAAGGGGGTTTGGGGCAGGTAAAGGGGGTTTTGGGGCTTTAGAGGGGGCCTGGTGGGGTTTGGGGCAACTGGAGGGGATTTGGGGGCAGTTCAAGGGGATTTGGAGGGATTTAATGGGGGTCTGGGGGAGTTTACGGGACTTTGGGGGGTTTAGAGGGGATTTGGGGGGATTTAGAGGCGTTCTGGGGTAATTTGGGGGGATTTAACGGGGATTTGGGGAGGGTCAGTGTGACCTGGGGGGTGTCAGGGGGATCAAAGCCCCCCCAATGTCCCCAATGTGTCCCCAGATGGCCCTCGCAAGGCGGCGTCGGTGGCGGCTGCTCCTCGGGCCGGTGAGACCTGAGGCCCATGTCCACCCCTCCAATGTCCCCAACCCCTCATTCCAGACCCCAATGTCCACCCCCCAATTCCCACCTTCCCAATGTCCCCAGGACCCCCCAATGTCCCCAACCCCCCCAATGTCCCCAACCCCAGCCCCAACCCTCCCAATGTCCCCAGGACCCCTCCCAATGTCCCCAGGACCCCTCCCCAATGTCCCCAACCCCTCCCCAATGTCCCCAGGACCCCCCAGTGTCCCCAACCCCTCCCAATGTCCCCAACCGCCCCCCACAATGTCCCCAGGACCCCTCCCAGTGTCCCCAGGGCCACCTCTCCCCAGTGTCCCCAGTGTCCCCAGTGTCCCCAAGCCCCTCCTGGTGTCTCCAGTCCCCTTCCCAGTGTCCCCAGCACCTCACGGCTCCAATGTCCCCTCCAATGTCCCCAGGCCCTTTCCTGATGCCCCCAAAGCTCCCCTTTGATGTCCCCACCCCCCTTCTGATGTCCCCAGGACCCCATGGCCCCAAGTTCCTCTGGGTGTCCCCACTCCCCTCCAGATGTCCCCTCTCCCCTTCCCTTTGTCCCCACCCCCTCTCCCGATGTCCCCAAACACTCCTGATGTCCTCAAATCCCACTTGGTGTCCACCAAGCCCCTCCCAATGTCCCCAAACCCCCTGGTGTCCCCCCCAGCAAGCACCCTCGGGTGTGTCCCCAAGCCCTCCCAATGTCCCCAAACCCTCGGGTGTCCCCGCATCCCTTCGGGTGGCCCCAAGCCCTCCCAATGTCCCCACTGCCCCGATGTCCCCAACCCCCTTTGTCCCCCCAGGCTCAGCCATCGAGCACGCGAGCTCCAAGGGTGCCCTGTCCCCAATGTCCCCAATGTCCCCAATGTCCCCAACGCCTGTCAATGTCCCAGGCTCTGTCACGAGCACGAGCTCCAAGGGCGCCTGTCCCCATGATGTCCCCAACCCCCTCGGGATGTCCCCAATCCCCTTTGTCCCAGGCTCTGTCACGAGCACAAACTCCAAGGGCACCTGTCCCCAATGTCCTTCCCAATGTCCCCAAGCCCTGCCAATGTCCCCAATGTCCCCAGGCTCGGTCACACAAGCCAGGCTCCATGCCCATGTCCCTGATGTCCCCAATCCCCCTCCCTATGTCCCCGAATCCCCTGTCAATGTCCCAACCCTGTCAGTGTCCCCAAGCCCTGTCAATGTCCCCAGGCTCGTCACAGCACGAGCTCCAATGGCGCCGCATGTCCCCAATGTCCCCGGAATGTCCCCAATCCACCCCTTTGTCCCCCCCAGGCTCTGTCACCAGCATGAGCTCTAAGGGCGCCTGTCCCAATGTCCCCGATGTCCCTAATCCCTGTCAATGTCCCCAGGCTCCGTCACCAGCACGAGCTCCAAGGGTGCCTGTCCCTGATGTCCCCATGTCCCCAGTGTCCCCAATTCCCCTGTGTCCCCCCAGGCTCCGTCACCAGCACGAGCTCCAAGGGTGCCTGTCCCCAGTGTCCCTGATGTCCCCGATGTCCCCAATTCCTGTCAATGTCCCCGATGTCCCCAGGCTCCGCCACCAGCACGAGCTCCAAGGGCGCCTGTCCCCAATGTCCCCAATGTCCCCAATGTCCCCAATTCCCCTTTGTCCCCTCCCAGGCTCTGTCACCAGCACGAGCTCCAAGGGCGCCTGTCCCCGATGTCCCCAGTGTCCCCAATGTCCTCGATGTCCCCAATGTCCCCAAGCCCTGTCAATGTCCCCGATGTCCCCAGGCTCTGTCACCAGCACGAGCTCCAAGGGCGCCTGTCCCTGATGTCCCCAATGTCCCCAATGTCCCCAATTCCCCTTTGTCCCTCCCAGGCTCGGTCACCAGCACGAGCTCCAAGGGCGCCTGTCCCTGATGTCCCCAGTGTCCCCTCAGGATGTCCCCAGTGTCCCCAAGCCCTGTCAATGTCCCCAGTGTCCCCAAGCCCTGTCAATGTCCCCAGGCTCCGTCACCAGCACGAGCTCCAAGGGCGCCTGTCCCTGATGTCCCCAATGTCCCCAATGTCCCCTGTGTCCCTCCCAGGCTCGGTCACCAGCACGAGCTCCAAGGGCGCCTCCAAGCGGCCGCCGTGGGACCTGCGGGGTCAGCTCGGGGACCTGCGGGAGGCGCTGGGCCAGGCCCAGGAGCGGCTGCAGGGCCTGGACACCGAGAAACGGGAGCTGGAGAGCGAGAAACGGGAGCTGGAGAGCGGCAACCGGCAGCTGAGGGAGCGGCTGGAGCGGCTGCAGAGGGAGCTGGGCGAGAGGGAGAGCCGCGAGAGCAGCCTGTGCACCCGCGTTGGGTGAGAAACGGGGAAAAATGCACCAAAACCTGCCCCAAATCCATCAAAAACTGCCCCAAACCCACCCACATCCCCCTGCTGAGGGAGCTGGGTGAGAGGGAGAGCCGCGAGAGCAGCCTGTGCACCCGGGTCGGGTGAGAAACGGGGAAAAATGCACCAAAAACTGCCCCTAAATCCATCAAAAACTGCACCTAATCCATCAAAACCTGCCGCAAACCCATCCCCATCCCCTGCAGAGGGAGCTGGGCGAGAGGGAGAGCAGAGAGAGCAGCCTGTGCACCCGGGTCGGGTGAGAAACGGGGAAAAATGCACCAAAAACTGCCCCTAAATCTGCTTAAACCTGCCCCAAATCCATCTAAACTGCCCCAAATCCATCAAAACCTGCCCCAAATCCATCAAAACCTGCCCCAAATCCATCAAAACCTGCCCCAAATCCATCCCCATCCCCTGCAGAGGGAGCTGGGCGAGAGGGAGAGCAGAGAGAGCAGCCTGTGCACCCGGGTTGGGTGAGAAACGGGGAAAAATGCACCAAAAACTGCCCCTAAATCCATCAAAAACTGCACCTAATCCATCAAAACCTGCCCCAAATCCATCCACATCCCCTGCAGAGGGAGCTGGGCGAGAGGGAGAGCAGAGAGAGCAGCCTGTGCACCCGGGTCGGGTGAGAAACGGGGAAAAATGCACCAAAACCTGCCCCAAATCCATCAAAACCTGCCCCAAATCCATCAAAACCTGCCCCAAATCCACCCACATCCCCTGCTGAGGGAGCTGGGCGAGAGGGAGAGCAGAGAGAGCAGCCTGTGCACCCGCGTTGGGTGAGAAATGGGGAAAAATGTACCTAAATGTGCTTAAACCTGCCCGAAATCCATCCCCATCCCCCTGCAGAGGGAGCTGGGTGAGAGGGAGAGCAGAGAGAGCAGCCTGTGCACCCGCGTTGGGTGAGAAACGGGGAAAAATGCACCAAAACCTGCCCCAAATCCATCAAAAACTGCACCTAATCCATCAAAACCTGCCCCAAATCCATCCACATCCCCTGCAGAGGGAGCTGGGCGAGAGGGAGAGCAGCCTGTGCACCAGGGTTGGGTGAGAAATGGGCCCAAATCCATCAAAAACTGCACCTAAATCTGCTTAAACCTGCCCCAAACCCCCTTTTTACTGCCCCAAATCCATCAAAAACTGCACTTAAATCCATCCAACCTGCCCAAATACATCCAACCCGCCCCAAATCCATCAAAAACTGCCCCAAATCCATCAAAACCTGCCCCAAACCCACCCACATCCCCCTGCAGAGGGAGCTGGGCGAGAGGGAGAGCAGAGAGAGCAGCCTGTGCACCCGGGTCGGGTGAGAAATGGGGAAAAATGCACCAAAAACTGCCCCTAAATCTGCTTAAACCTGCACCAAATCCATCAAAAACTGCACCAAACCCACCCACATCCCTGCAGAGGGAGCTGGGAGAGCCACAAGAACAGCCTGTGCACCCAGGTAGGGTGAGAAATAGGGAAAACTCCACCAAAAACTGCACCTAAATCCATCCAACCTGCCCCAAATCCATCAAAAATGGCCCCAAACCCACCCACATCCCCCTGCTGAGGTAGCTGGGTGAGAGGGAGAGCCGCGAGAGCAGCCTGTGCACCCGGGTCGGGTGAGAAACGGGGAAAAATGCACCAAAAACTGCCCCTAAATCCATCAAAACCTGCCCCAAATCCATCCACATCCCCTGCTGAGGGAGCTGGGTGAGAGGAGAGCAGCCTGTGCACCAGGGTTGGGTGAGAAATGGGCCCAAATCCATCAAAAAACTGCACCTAAATCTGCTTAAACCTGCCCCAAATCCCTTTTTACTGCCCCAAATCCATCAAAACTGCACCTAAATCCATCCAACCTGCCCCAAATACATCCAACCTGCCCCTAAATCCATCAAAAACCTGCCCCAAATCCATCAAAACCTGCCCCAAACCATCCCATCCCCTGCAGAGGGAGCTGGGCGAGAGGGAGAGCAGAGAGAGCAGCCTGTGCACCCGGGTCGGGTGAGAAATGGGGAAAAATCCATCAAAAACTGCACCTAAATCTGCTTAAACCTGCCCCAAACCCATCTAAAGTGCCCCAAATCCATCAAAACCTGACCAAAATCCATCCAAATGGCCCCAAAATCCACCAAAAAACTGCACGTAAAATCAAATGCTTAAACCTTCCCAAATCCCATCCTCATCCCCTGCAGAGGAGTGGGCGAGGGAGAGCAGAGAGACAGCCTGTGCACTGGGTCGGGTGAGAAACGGGGAAAAATCCACCAAAAACTGCCCTAAATCTGCTTAAAACCTGCCCCAAAACCCCATCTAAACTGCCCCAAATCGATCACAAAACTGCACCTATAATCCAAAACCTCCCCCACCAAACCCACCCACATCCCCCTGCAGAGGGAGCTGGGCGAGAGGGAGAGCAGAGAGAGCAGCCTGTGCACCCGGGTCGGGTGAGAAACGGGGAAAAATGTACCCAAATCTGCTTAAAATCCACTTAAAACTACTTTAAGTCCATCCAAACTGCCCCAAAATCCTGAAAAACTGCCCCAAAATCCATCAAAACCTGACCAAAATCCATCAAACTGCCCCAAACCCACCCACATCCCCCTGCTGAGGGAGCTGGGCGAGAGCAGAGCAGCCTGTGCACCCGGGTTGGGTGAGGAAACGGGGAAAATATACCTAAATCCTCTTAAAATCCACTGAAACCTGCCCCCAACCCATCAAAACTGCCCCAAATCCATCAAAACTTCTCAAAAATCCATCCAAATGGCCCCAAAATCCACCAAAACCTGGGAAAAATCCATCCTAAGTGCCCCAAAAGCCACCAAAAACTGCACCTAAATCCATCAAAAACTGCCCCAAATCCATCAAAAACTGCCCCAAATCCACCAAAAACTGCCCCAAATCCATCAAAAACTGCCCCAAATCCATCAAAAACTGCCCCAAATCCATCAAAAACTGCCCCAAAATTCAAAAACTGCCCCAAATCCGTCAAAAACTGCCCCAAAATGCACCTAAAGCTGCCCCAAAGGGTTCTGAGGGAATTTTGGGGATCTTGAGGGAGTTGAAATTCCACAAATTGCTCCTAAACCCCTAAAGGTTCCCGTAATTCCCTCAGAACCCTCCTGAAAATCCCTCAAAACCCCTCACAACCCCCAAAATTCCCTCAGAACCCTTCTGTAAATCCATGAAATTTGCCTGAATTGCTCCAAAACGCCTCAAGATCCCCAAAATTCCCTCAGACCCTTCCAAAAATCCCTGATATTTGCATGAATCCCCCCAAGACCCTTCACAACCCCCAAAATTCCCTCAGAACCCTTCATAGAATCCCTGACAAAATCCCCACAAATTCCCCACCCTCACGATCTGTAAAACTCCCTCAGAACCCTCCTGGACATTGCTCAAAATCCCCAGATTACCCCAAAACTCCTCAAGAAACTCACCCAAAACACCTCAAACTCCTCTAAAATCCGGGATTCTCCACTTTTATGGGATTGTTGTTTCCCTGGAGCTGGAGGTGTCTCAGTGCCGTGAGGAGCTGCAGCAGAGCCGGGGCTCCAACTCCCTCAGGATCCCCAAAATTCCCTCAGAACCCTTCAGAAAATTCCCCAAATTCCCTCAAGAAACTCACCCAAAACACTCCCAAATTCCCTGAAATCTGGGATTCCTCGATTTTCTGGGATTATCATTTCTTTGGAGCAGCTCCCTGGACCTGGAGGTGTCTCAGTGCCCTGAGGAGCTGCAGCAGAGCCGGGGCTCCAACTCCCTCAGAACCCTTCTGAAAATTCCCCAAATCCCTCAAGAAACTCACCCAAAACACTCCAAACTCCCCAAAATCTGGGATTCCTCAATTTTATGGGATTATCATTTCTTTGGGCAGCTCTGGAGCTGGAGGTGTCTCAGTGCCCTGAGGAGCTGCAGCAGAGCCGGGGCTCAAACTCCCTCAGAACCCTTCAGAAAATTCCCCAAATTCCCTCAAGAAACTCACCCAAAACACTCCCAAATTCCCTGAAATCTGGGATTCCTTGATTTTCTGGGATTATCGTTTCTTTGGAGCAGCTCCCTGGAGCTGGAGGTCTCTCAGTGCCGCAAGGAGCTGCAGCAGAGCCGGGGCCGGGTGGAGGCCCTGGAGGCCGAGGAGCGGCGGCTGCGGCAGGAGAGGGACGAGGCCCTGGGCCGGGCACAGGAGCTGTCGGGGCAGCTGGAGAACGCCGGGGTAGGGCCTGGAATTCCTGAGAAATCCCTGAAAAATGGGAATTTGGAGCTGTTTTGGTGCTCTCTGATCTGGGATCCATTGTGGGGGGTGGTAAAAAATGGCGGGGAGCTGTGAGGGGAAAATCCACCAGGGGGCGCCAAAAAGGGCGGGAAAATGAGGGGTTGGCCCTAAAATTGCTCTGAAAGTGCCTTGAAATGTGGGGGAAATGGGAATTTTCACCAATCCAGCTGCTTCTGTCTCCAAAATCCCTCAAGGGTTCCTGAAAATGTGCAAAAACTTGGGATTTTGGAGCTGTTTTGGTGCTCTCTGATCTGGGATCCATTGTGGGGGGTGGTAAAAAATGGCGGGGAGCTGTGAGGGGAAAATCCGCCAGGGGTGCCAAAAAGGGCAGGAAAATGAGGGGTTGGCACCAATTTGGGCTTTTTTGGCACCAAAAATGCTCTGGAAGTGCCTTGAAATATGGGGGAAATGTTCACCAATCCAGCTACTTCTGTTCCAAAATCCCTCAAGGTTCCTGAAAATTGTAAAAACTTGGGATTTTGGAGCTGTTTTGTGCTCTCTGATCTGGATCCATTGGGGGGTAAAAAATGGCGGGGAGCTGTGAGGGGAAAATCGCCAGGGGAGCCAAAAAGGGCGGAAAATGAGGGGTTGGCACAATTGGCTTTTGCACAAAAATCGCTCTGAAATGCCTTGAAATGGGGAAATGGGAATTTTTACCAATCCGCTATTCTGTTCCAAACCTCAAGGGTTCCTGAAATGTGAAAACTTGGATTTGGAGCTGTTTTGTGCTCTCTGCTGGATCCAAAATGGCGGCTACCAAAAAGGGGGAAAATGAGGGTTGGCCAATTGCTCTGGAACAATGTGGGGGAAATGGGAATTTTTACCAATCCAGCTGTTCTGTCTCCAAAATCCCTCAAGGGTTCTTGAAAATGTGCAAAAACTTGGGATTTTGGAGCTGTTTGGTTGCTCTCTGGCCTGAAATTTGCCAGGGGCACCAAAAAAAGGCGGGGAGATGAGGGGTTTGTGCCAATTCCGGCTTTCTTGGCGTCAAAATCCTTCAGGGGAACCTCAAAACTTGGGAAAGATGGGAATTTTCACCATTTCAGCTGCTTTTGCACCCAAAATCCCTCAGGGGGTGCTGCAGAATCCACAAAATCCCAGGAATTTGGAGATGTTTTGTTGCTCTGGGGGGCCAGAAAAATGCAGGAAAATGGGATTTGTGCCAATTTTGGCTTTCTTGGTGTGGGAGTCCCCCAGGGAGTGCCTCAAAATTTGAGAAAAATCAGAATTTTCACCAATTCAGCTGCTTTTGCACTCAAAATCCCTCAGGGGATGCTTCAAAATGCACAAAAACCCGGGAATTTTGGAGCTGTTTTGTTGCTCCAGAGGCCCCAGAAAACAGCAGGAAAATGAGGGTTTGTGGCAATTCCGGCTTTTTGGTGTCAAAAATTCTTCAGAAGACTCCTCACAATGTGGTAAAAGTGTGAATTTTCACCAATTCAGCTGCTTTTGTGACCAAAATCCTTCAGGGTGCTTCAAAATTAATGAAAAACTGGGATTTTCGAGCTGTACAGTCACTGTCCAGGCTGAAAGTCACCAGGACTGCCTGAAAAAGTTGGAAAAAGGAGGGGTTTGTGTCAATTCTGGATTTTTTGGTGTCAAAATTTCTCAGAAAGTGCCTAAAAATATGGGGAAATTGTGAAAAATGGGAATTTTTGACAACTCAGCTGATTTTGCACCCAAAATCCCTCAGGGTGTTCAAAATGTGGGAGGAAAAAAAATGGGAATTTGAATCATTTTTGCTGGGTTTCAACTTGAAATCTGTGATAAAAAAAGGCTGGAAAATGAGGGCTTTGCGTGGATTGTGGTGAAACCCCTCAGAAACTGCCTCAAAATATGGGAATTTTAATCTCAAATTCCTTGGGGAATGCCAGAAAATCTGGAAAGTATGAGGAAAAATGGGATTTTTTGGCGAGTTTCTTTACTGAGCGCCAGAAAGTGCCTCATAATATGGGAATTTTAACCCCAGATTCCTTGGAGAATGCCAGAAAATCTGCAAAACATGAGGAAAATTAGGGTTTTATTGCAAGTTTCTCTCTCCTGAGCAGCTGAAAAGGCTCAGAAGCGAGGGGGCAATGTGGGTGCAAAATGTTGGGGGAAAAAAAAGGGAATTTGAATCATTTTTGCTGCGTTTCAACTCAAAATCCGCTAGGGGGCGCCAGGAAAAAAGGCGGGAAAATGAGGGGTTGTGGCGAAACCCCTCAGAAAACGCCTCAAAACGTGGAAATTTTAACCCCAAATTGCTTGGAGAATGTCAGAAAACCTGTAAAATATGAGGAAAACCCGGTTTTTTTGCCAGTTTCTCTAGTGAGCAGCTGAGAACGCTCAGAAGCGATGGGGAATTGGGGATTTTGAGGGTTTTTTTGCAGAAGGCTCAGCAGCGAGTGGCAATAAGGGAATTTTCAGGTTTTTTGCAGAAGGCTCAGAAGTGAGTGGGAATAAGGGAATTTTCAGGTTTTTTTGCAGAAGGCCCAGCAGCGAGTGGGAATAAGGGAGTTTTCAGGTTTTTTGCCAAAGGCTCAGAAGTGATGGGTGAATTGGGAATTTTCAGGGTTTTTTTGCAGAAGGCCCATCAGTGCGTGCCCCTCAGTGAATTTTCAGGTATTTTGCAGAAGGCCCAGCATCGC
Organism: Zonotrichia leucophrys gambelii; assembly: GCF_028769735.1. Classification (NCBI taxonomy): domain Eukaryota; kingdom Metazoa; phylum Chordata; class Aves; order Passeriformes; family Passerellidae; genus Zonotrichia; species Zonotrichia leucophrys. The sequence continues at coordinate 16,616 of NW_026992772.1, forward strand.
CCTGCCATCAGTGAATTTTCAGTGTGTTTTTGCCGAAGGCCCAGCATCCCGTGTCCATCAGTGAATTTTCAGATTTTTGCAGAAGGCCCATCAGTGCATGTCCATCAGTGAATTTTCAGGATTTTTGCAGAAGGCCCAGCAGTGCGTGCCCCTCAGTGAATTTTCAGTGTTTTTGCAGAAGGCCCATCAGTGCGTGTCCATTAGTGAATTTTCAGGTTTTTTGCAGAAAGCCCAGCATCCCATGTCCATCAGTGAATTTTCAGGTTTTTTGCAGAAGGCCCAGCATCGCACGTCCATAAAGGAATTTTAAGGTTTTTTTTGCAGAAGGCCCAGCAGCGAGTGGCAATAAGGGAATTTTCAGGTTTTTTTGCAGAAGGCCCAGCATTGCGCAGCCATTAGTGAATTTTCAGGTTTTTTGCCAAAGGCTCAGCAGCAAGGGGGAAATTGGGAATTTTGAGTGTTTTTTGCAGAAGGCCCATCAGTGCGTGTCCATCAGTGAATTTTCAGGTGTTTTTGCAGAAGGCCCATCAGTGCGTGTCCATCAGTGAATTTTCAGGTATTTTGCAGAAGGCCCATCAGTGCGTGCCCCTCAGTGAATTTTCAGGTTTTTTGCAGAAGGCCCAGCAGCGAGTAGCAATGAGGGAATTTTCAGGTTTTTTGCAGAAGGCCCAGAAGCGAGTGGCAATAAGGGAATTTTCAGGTATTTTGCAGAAGGCCCATCAGTGCGTGCCCCTCAGTGAATTTTCAGGTTTTTTGCAGAAGGCCCAGCATTGCGTGTCCATCAGTGAATTTTCAGTGTTTTTTGCAGAAGGCCCAGCATCGTGTGGCCATAAGGGAATTTTCAGGTATTTTGCAGAAGGCCCAGCAGTGCGTGTCCATTAGTGAATTTTCAGTGTTTTTGCAGAAGGCCCATCAGTGCGTGTCCATCAGTGAATTTTCAGGTGTTTTCACAGAAGGCCCGTCAGTGCGTGCCCTCAGTGAATTTTTCAGGTATTTTGCAGAAGGCCCATCAGTGCATGTCCATCAGTGAATTTTCAGGTGTTTTTGCAGAAGGCCCATCAGTGCATGTCCATCAGGGAATTTTCAGGTGTTTTTGCAGAAGGCCCAGCAGCGAGTGGCAATAAGGGAATTTTCAGGTTTTTTTGCAGAAGGCCCAGCAGCGAGCAGCAATAAAGGAAATTTTAAGGTTTTTTTTGCAGAAGGCCCATCAGTGCGTGTCCATTAGTGAATTTTCAGGTATTTTGCAGAAGGCCCATCAGTGCGTGTCCATTAGTGAATTTTCAGGTTTTTGCAGAAGGCCCAGCATCACGCGGCCATAAGGGAATTTTCAGGTGTTTTTGCAGAAGGCCCATCAGTGCGTGCCCCTCAGTGAATTTTCAGGTTTTTTGCAGAAGGCCCATCAGTGCGTGTCCATTAGTGAATTTTCAGGTATTTTCACAGAAGGCCCATCAGTGCGTGTCCATCAGTGAATTTTCAGGTATTTTCACAGAAGGCCCATCAGTGCGTGTCCATTAGTGAATTTTCAGGTATTTTCGCAGAAGGCCCATCAGTGCGTGTCCATTAGTGAATTTTCAGGTTTTTTGCAGAAGGCCCAGCATCCCGTGTCCATCAGTGAATTTTCAGGTTTTTTGCAGAAGGCCCATCAGTGCGTGTCCATTAGTGAATTTTCAGGTTTTTTGCAGAAGGCCCATCAGTGCGTGCCCCTCAGTGAATTTTCAGGTTTTTTGCAGAAGGCCCATCAGTGCGTGTCCATCAGTGAATTTTCAGGTGTTTTTGCAGAAGGCCCAGCATCCCGTGTCCATCAGTGAATTTTCAGGTTTTTTGCAGAAGGCCCATCAGTGCGTGTCCATCAGTGAATTTTCAGGGTTTTTTGCAGAAGGCCCATCAGTGCGTGTCCATCAGTGAATTTTCAGGTATTTTGCAGAAGGCCCAAATCAGTGCGTGTCCATCAGTGAATTTTCAGGTTTTTTGCAGAAGGCCCAGCAGCGGCAATAAAGGGAATTTTCAGGTATTTTGCAGAAGGCCGCAAGCGAGCAGCAATGAGGAATTTTCAGGTATTTTGCAGAAGGCCCATCAGTGCGTGCCCTCAGTGAATTTTCAGGTTTTTTGCAGAAGGCCCAGCAGCGAGTGACAGTAAGGGAATTTTCAGGTTTTTTTGTAGAAGGCTCAGAAGTGAGGAAGAATTGGGGATTTTGAGGGTTTTTTGCCAAAGGCTCAGAAGTGATAGGTGAATTGGGAATTTTCAGGTGTTTTTGCAGAAGGCCCAGCAGCGAGTGGCAATAAGGGAATTTTCAGGTATTTTGCAGAAGGCCCATCAGTGCGTGTCCATCAGTGAATTTTCAGGTATTTTCACAGAAGGCCCAGCATCGCGCAGCCATAAGGGAATTTTCAGGTTTTTTTTGCAGAAGGCTCAGCAGCGAGCAGCCATAAGGGAATTTTCAGGTTTTTTTTGCAGAAGGCCCATCAGTGCGTGTCCATTAGTGAATTTTCAGGTATTTTCACAGAAGGCCCAGCATCCCGTGCCCCTCAGTGAATTTTCAGGTATTTTGCAGAAGGCCCAGCAGTGCGTGTCCATCAGTGAATTTTCAGGGTTTTTACAGAAGGCCCATCAGTGCGTGTCCATCAGTGAATTTTCAGGGTTTTTACAGAAGGCCCATCAGTGCGTGTCCATCAGTGAATTTTCAGGTTTTTTACAGAAGGCCCATCAGTGCGTGCCCCTCAGTGAATTTTCAGGTTTTTTGCAGAAGGCCCATCAGTGCGTGCCCCTCAGTGAATGTTCAGGTTTCCCTCCCCAGGCGCAGCTGCAGCAGACGCAGCAGCAGCTGCAGGAGCAGCTGGAGGCGATGGCGGCGCTGCGCGAGCTCGAGGCCTCGCAGCGGGCGCTGCTGGCCGAGCACGAGGAGCGCATCCACCTGCTGGAGATGGAGCGGCGGCGGCTGCACAACGACATCCAGGAGCTCCGGGTACGGCGCCGGGGGTGGCTCAGGGGAATGGCTGTGTGTTCTGTGGGGGAGGTACTGAGGGGGGAATGGGGGCTGGCAGGGTTTGAGCAGGGAAATATCTGTGGGCTGTGTGAGGGGAGACACCCGGGTGCTGAGGGGGGAGACGCCCTGGACCAGGCCCAATGACTGAATCCCAATTTTTTGGGATTTTTCTGGGGAATATCTGTGTATTTTGTGTGAGGGGAGACCCTGGGACTACTCCCAAGGGCTGAATCCTGATTTTGTGGGGTTTATCCAGGAAAACATCTGTGTATTCTGTGTGAGGGGAGACCCGCGGTTCCTGAGGGGAGTGATCCCCAGAAACAGGCCCAATGAGTGAATCCCGAATTTTTGGGATTTTCCTGGGGAATATCTGTGTGTTCTGGGTGAGGGGAGATGCTGGGACTGCCCCTGAGGGCTGAATCCCATTTTTGTGGAGTTTTGTTGGGGAAATAACTACGTGAGGGAAGACCCCCTGTTCCTGAGGGGGAAGTGACCCCCAGGACCAGGCCCAATGACTGAATCCTGATTTTTTGGGATTTTCCTGGGGAATATCTGTGTGTTCTGTGTGAGGGGAGACACTGGAACTGTCCCTGAGGGCTGAATCCCATTTTTGTGGATTTTGTCAGGAAAATATCTGCATGTTCTGTGTGAGGGGAGACTCCCGGTTCCTGAGGGGGGAGTGACCCCCAGAACCAGGCCCAATGACTGAATCCCGATTTTTGGGGATTTTCCAGGGAAATATCTGTGTATTCTGTGTGAGGCAAGATGCCCAGGTGCTGCAGGGAGAGACACCCAGGACCAGGCCAAATGACTAAATCACGATTTTTTGGGATTTTCCTGGGGAATATCTGTGTTTTTTGTGTGAGGGGAGATGATGGGACTGCTCCCAAGGGTTGAATCCCATTTTTGTGGAGTTTTGTTGGGGAAATACCTGCGTGAGGGGAGACCCGCGGTTCCTGAGGGAGGAGACCCCCAGGGCCAGGCCCAATGACTAAATCACGATTTTTGGGGGTTTACCAAGGAAATATCCACATGATCTCTGTGAGGGGAGGCCCTCAGGACTGTCCCTGAGGGCTGAATCCTGATTTTGTGGGGTTTTGTCAGGGAAACGTCTGTGTGTTCTGTGTGAGGGCAGACCCGCGGTTCCTGAGGGGGGAGTGACCCCCAGGACCAGGCCCAATGCATAAATCACGATTTTTTTGGGTTTTCCTGGGGAACATCTGCATGTTCTGTGTGAGGGGAGACCCCAGGACTGTCCCAAGGGCTGAATCCTGATTTTGTGGGATTTTATCCAGGAAAACGTCTGTGTGTTCTGTGTGAGGGCAGACCCGCGGTTCCTGAGGGGAGAGTGTCCCCCAGAACCAGGCCCAATGACTAAATCACAATTTTTTGGGGGTTTTCAAGAGGAATATCTGTGTGTTCTGTGTAAGGGGAGACCCTGGGACTACCCTTGAGGGGTGAATCCCGATTTTGTGGGGTTTTCTTAGGAAAACATCTGTGTGTTCTGTGTGAGGGGAGACCCCCGGTTCCTGAGGGGAGAGACACCCTGGACCAGGCCCAATGACTGAATCACGATTTTTGGGGATTTTCCTGGGGATTATCTGTGTGTTCTGTGTGAGGGGAGACCCCCAGGAATGCTCCCAAGGGCGGAATCCTGATTTTGTGGGGTTTTCAGAAACATCTTGTGTTGTGTGAGGGAACATCCCCTATTCCTGAGGGGAAGACCCCGAGGAATGGGCCCAATGACTAAATCACAATTTTTGGGGTTTTCAAGAGGAATATCTGTGTGTTCTGTGTGAGGGAGACCCCGGGTCCTGAGGAGGGAGTGACCCCCCAGAACCAGGCCCAATGAGTGAATCCCGAGTTTTTGGGATTTTCCTGGGGAATATCTGTGTGTTTCTGTGTGAGGGGAGACCCTGGAACTGTCCCTGATGGGGAATCCCATTTTTGTGGAGTTTTGTTGGGGAAATACCTGTGTGAGGGGAGACCCCCGGTTCCTGAGGGGAGAGACACCCTGGACCAGGCCCAATGACTAAATCATGATTTTTGGGGGTTTTCAAGAGGAAGATCTGTGTGTTCTGTGTGAGGGGAGACCCCCAGGAATGCTCCCAAGGGCGGAATCCTGATTTTGTGGGGTTTTGTCAGGGAAACGTCTGTGTGTTCTGTGTGAGGGCAGACCCCTGTTCCTGAGGGGAGAGTGACCCCCAGGACCAGGCCCAATGACTGAATCCTGATTTTTTGGGATTTTCCTGGGGAATATCTGTGTGTTTTGTGTGAGGGGAGACCCTGGGACTACTCCCAAGGGCTGAATCCTGATTTTGTGGGGTTTATCCAGGAAAACATCTGTGTATTCTGTGTGAGGGGAGACGCCCGGGTCTGAGGGGGAGACACCCGGACCAGGCCCAATGAATAAATCACTTTTTTGGGGGGATTTTCCAGAGGGATATCTGGGTTTCTGTGAGAGGGAGGCACTGTAACTGCCCCTGATGGATGAATCCATTTTGTGGAGTTTGTTGGGAAATACCTGTGTGAGGGGATACCCCTGTTCCTGAGGGAGATGACCCCCAGAACAGGCCCAATGAATAAATCACTTTTTTGGGGGTTTTCAAGAGGAAGATCTGTGTGTTTTGTGTGAGGGGAGACCCCCAGGACTACTCCCAAGGGCTGAATCCCATTTTTGTGGATTTTGTCAGGAAAACATCTGTGTGTTCTGTGTGAGGGGAGACCCGCGGTTCCTGAGGGAGGAGACCCCCAGGGCCAGGCCCAATGACTAAATCACGATTTTTTGGGATTTTCCTGGGGATTATCTGTGTATTTTGTGGAGGGGAGACCCCCAGGACTGCTCCAAGGGCTGAATCCTGATTTTGTGGGGTTTTGTCAGGGAAACGTCTGTGTGTTCTACGTGAGGGAAGACCCCCTGTTCCTGAGGGGGAAGTGACCCCCAGGACCAGGCCCAATGAATAAATCACTTTTTTGGGGGGATTTTCCAGAGGGATATCTGGGTTTTCTGTGTGAGGGGAGACACTGGAACTGTCCCTGAGGGCTGAATCCCATTTTTGTGGAGTTTTGTTGGGGAAATACCTGCATGAGGGGGAGACCCCTTTTCCTGAGGGAGAGTGACCCCCAGAACCAGGCCCAATGACTGAATCCTGATTTTTTGGATTTTCCTGGGGAATATCTGTGTGTTCTGTGTGAGGGGAGACACTGGAGCTGTCCCTGAGGGCTGAATCCTGATTTTGTGGGGTTTATCCAGGAAAACATCTGCATGTTCTGTGTGAGGGCAGACCCCCGGGTCCTGAGGGCAGAGACCCCCAGAACCAGGCCCAATGAATAAATCACAATTTTTTTGGATTTTCCAGGGCAACATCCATGAATTCCGTGCCTCAATCCCATTTTTTGTTTTCCCAGGGGAGCCCCCATTAACCCCTCCCCTCAATCCCGTTTATATTTGGATTTCCCAGGGTAACATCCGTGTTTATATTCATGTTTCCCAGGGGCACACCCATGAATCCCACCCTCAATCCCGTTTATATTTCTGTTTTCCCATTGACCCCACCCCTTTATCCCATTTATATTTTGATTTTCCAGGGGAACATCCGTGTGTTCCATACCTCAATGCCATTTATATTTGGTTTTCCCATTAACCCCACCCCTCAATCCCATTTATATTTTTGTGTCCCCATGAATCCAGTGCCTCAATCCCATTTTTTTTTCCATTTCCCAGGGGAATCTCCACGTGTTTCACCCCTCAATCCCATTTATATCCATTTATACCCATTTATATGCATTTATACCCATTTATATCCATTTATTTCCCATTTCCAGGGGAACATCCACATGTTCCACCCCTCAATCCCATTTATATCCGTGTATTTCCCATTTATATCCATTTATATCCATTTATATCCATTTATCCCCATTTATTCCCATTTCCAGGGGAACATCCGTGTGTTCCACCCCTCAATCCCATTTATATCCATTTATATCCATTTATTTCCCATTTTATTTTCCCATTGCCAGGGGAACATCTGCGTGTTCCACCCCTCAGTCCCATTTATATCCATTTATATCCATTTATATCCATTGATTCCCATTTATCCCCATTTATTTCCTATTTATTCCCACTCCTAGGGGAACATCCGCATGTTCCACCCCTCAATCCCATTTATATCCATTTATACCCATTTATATCTATTTATATCCATTTATTTCCCATGTATCCCCATTCCCAGGGTAACATCTGGGTGTTCCACCCCTCAATCCCATTTATATCCATTTATATCCATTTATACCCATTTATACCCATTTATATCCATTTAATTTCCCATTTATATCCATTTATATCCATTTATTTCCCATTTATATTTCGATTTTTCCAGGGGAACATCTGCGTGTTCCACCCCTCACTCCCATTTATATCCATTTATTTCCCATTTATTCCCCCATTTATCCCCATTTATCCCCATTTATTTCCCATTTATCCCCATTTATCCCCCATTTATTTCCCATTGATTCCCATTTATTCCCATTCATTTCCCGTTCCCAGGGTAACATCTGTGTGTTCCACCCTCAATCCCATTTATACCCATTTTATTCCCATTGATTCCCATTGATTCCCATTCCCAGGGGAACATCCGCATGGTCCACCACTCCATCCCATTTATACCCATTTATATCCATTTATATCCATTTATTTCCCATTTATTTCCCATTTATTCCCATTTATTTCCCCATTTATTTCCCATTTATTCCCATTTATTCCCATTTTCCAGGGGAACATCCGTGTGTTCCACCCCTCAATCCCATTTATTTCCCTTTTATTTCCCATTTATTTTCCCATTTATATCCATTTATATCCATTTATATCTATTTATATCCATTTATATCCATTTATTTCCCCTTTATTTCCCATTTATATCCATTTATTTCCCATTTATCCCCATTGATCCCCATTGATCCCCATTCATTCCCCATTCCCAGGGTAACATCCGCGTGTTCCACTCCTCAATCCCATTGATTCCCATTGATTCCCATTGATCCCCATTGATCCCCATGTATCCCCATTGATCCCCATTTATCCCCATTGATCCCCATTGATCCCCATTGATCCCCATGTATCCCCGTTGCCAGGGTAACATCCGTGTGTTCCACCCCTCAATCCCATTGATCCCCATTGATCCCCATTGATCCCCATTGATCCCCATTGATCCCCATTGATCCCCATTTATCCCCATTGATCCCCGTGTATCCCCATTGATCCCCATTGATCCCCGTGTATCCCCTTATCCCAGGGTAACATCCGCGTGTTCCACCCCTCAATCCCATTGATCCCCATTTACCCCATTGATCCCCATTGATCCCCATTGATCCCCGTGTATCCCCATATCCCAGGGTAACATCCGTGTGTTCCACCCCTCAATCCCATTGATCCCCATTGATCCCCATTGATCCCCATTGATCCCCATTGATCCCCATGTATTTCCCTTACCCCAGGGTAACATCCGGGTGTTCCACCCCTCAATCCCATTGATCCCCATTGATCCCCATGTATCCCCTTTCCCAGGGTAACATCCGCGTGTTCCACCCCTCAATCCCATTTATCCCCATTTATTTATTCCCATTCATTTCCCATTGATCCCCATTGATCCCCGTGTATCCCCATTTATCCCCATTGATCCCCATTGATCCCCATTGATCCCCATTTATCCCCATTGATCCCGTGTATCCCCATTGATCCCCATTCATTTCCCATACCCCAGGGTAACATCCGTGTGTTCCACCCCTCAATCCCATTGATCCCCATGTATCCCCATTTACCCCATTGATCCCCATTGATCCCCGTGTATCCCCATTGATCCCCATTGATCCCCATTCATTTCCCTTACCCCAGGGTAACATCCGCGTGTTCTGCCGGGTGCGGCCGCTGCTGCCCGAGGAGCGCGAGCGCCAGCGGGGGCTGCCCCACCTGCACTTCCCCCCGCAGGACCCGCGCGGGCTGGTGCTCACCCGGCCCGACGACGTGAGTGCCAAGGGGGGAAATGGGGGTTTTCCCCTCAAAAATCCTCTTTTTGTCTCTCAAAAATGGCTTTTTTCGTTCAAAAATTGCCCCTTTTCTTATCTCAAAAATGGCTTTTTCCTCTCTCAAAAATGGCTTTTTTCCCGTCAAAAATTGCCCTTTTTTCTCTCTCAAAAATGCCCTTTTTCCTCTCTAAAAATGGCTTTTTTCCTCTCTCAAAAATGCCCCTTTTTCTCTCTCAAAAATGGCTTTTTCCTCTCTCAAAAATGGCTTTTTCCTGTCTAAAAATGGGATTTTTTCCTCTCTCAAAAATGGCTTCTTTCTCTCTCAAAAATGCCCCTTTTTCTATCTCAAAAATGGCTTTTTTTGTCTCTCAAAAATGCCCCTTTTTCTCTCTCAAAAATGGCTTTTTTCTTTCGAAAATTGCCCCTTTTCTTCTCTCAAAAATGGCTTTTTCTCTCCCAAGAATGGCTTTTTTCCCCTAAAAATGCCCTTTTCCCTCTCTCAAAAATGCCCTTTTTCTTCTCTCAGAAATGGCTTTTTTCGTTCAAAAATTGCCCCTTTTCTTATCTCAAAAATGGCATTTTTCCTCTGTCAAAAATGGCTTTTTCCTGTCTAAAATTTGGTTTTTTTCCTCTCTTAAAAATGACTTTTTTCTCTCTCAAAAATGGCCTTTTTCCCTCAAAAATGCCCTCTTTTTTTCTCTAAAACATGCCATCTTTTCCTCTCTAAAAATAGCTTTTTTCCTCTCTCAAAAATGCCCTTTTTCCTCTCTCAAAAATGGCTTTTTTCTTTCAAAAATTGCCCTTTTTTCTCTCTCAAAAATGGCTTTTTTCTCTCTCAAAAATGCCCCGTTTTCTTTCTCAAAAATGGCTTTTTTCCCCTCTCAAAGATGGCTTTTTTATCTCTCTCAAAAATGCCCTTTTTCCTCTCTCAAAAATGGCTTTTTCCTCTCTCAAAAATGGCTTTTCCTCTCTCAAAAATGGCTTTTTCCTCTCTCAAAAATGGCTTTTTTCTCCCTCAAAAATGGCTTTTTCCTCTCTCAAAAATGCTCTTTTTGTCTCTCAAAAATGCCTTTTTCCTCTCTCAAAAATGCCACTTTTTCTTTCTCAAAAATGGCTTTTTCCTCTCTCAAAATGGGTTTTTTTCCTCTCTCAAAAATGGCTTTTTCCTCTCTCAAAAATGGCTTTTTTTGTCTCTCAAAAATGCTACTTTTCCTTTCTCAAAAATGGCTTTTTTTCCCCCAAACCCCTTCCTCCCAAATTTATTCCATTTTTCCCCAACCCGACCTTTCCTCCTATTAAAAATTCAAATTTTTGGGGGCTGATTTTCCCCAAAAACGCAGAAAAAAACCAAAAAAATCACATTTTTCCCCTCAAAAAACCAATTTTTCCTCCCCAAGCCCCATTTTCTCCTCCCAACCCCCATTGTTTTGTGCCCCAAATCCCTTTTTTTGCCCTAATTTCCCATTTTTTCCCTCAAATCCCTTTTCCCCTGGTCTCCTTTTCTCAAAAACCCCCAAACTCCTTTTCCAAACCAAAATCCCTTTTTCCCTTCCCCACAAAACTTTTCCTGTTAAAACTATTTTTCTCCCGCCAAACCCCTTCCTCCCAAATTTATTCCATTTTTCCCCCAAACCCGACCTTTCCTCCTATTAAAAATTCAAATTTTTGGGGGCTGATTTTCCCCAAAAACGGAGAAAAAAACCCAAAAAAAATCACATTTTTCCCTCAAAAAAACCAATTTTTCCTCCCCAAACCCCCTTTTTTTCCTCCCAAACCCCTTAAAAAAAATGCGAATTTTTAGGGGCTGAAATATCAGCGATTTTCCCCAAAAAAACCCCAAAAAATCACATTTTTCCCTTCAAAAAAAAGGATTTTTCCTCCCCAAACCCCATTTTCTCCTCCCAACCCCATTGTTTTGTGCCCCAATCCCATTTTTTGCCCGATTTCCCATTTTTTGCCCCAATCTGCTTTTCTCAAAAACCCCCAAACTCCATTTCCAAACCAAAATCCCTTTTTCCCTTTCACCTCAAAGTTTTTCTGTTCAAATCCTTTTCCCCCAAACCCCTTCCAAATTTATCCCATTTTCCCTCAAACCCGACCTTTCCTCCTCATAAAAATTCAAATTTTTGGGGACTGAAAAATCAGTGATTTTCCCCCAAAAACAGTGAAAAAACACAAAAAAATCACATTTTTCCCCTCAAAAAAAAAGAATTTTTCCTTCCCAAACCCCATTTTCTCCTCCCAACCCCCATTGTTTGGCCCCAAATCCCTTTTTTTGCCCCCAATCTCCTTTTCCTAAAACCCCCAAACTCCTTTTCCAAACCAAAATCCCTTTTTCCCTTTCACCTCAAAATTTTTCTCTTAAAGTGCTTTTTCCCCCCAAACCCCTTCCTCCCAAATTTATTCCATTTTTCCCCAAACCCAACCTTCCTCCTATTAAAAATTCAATTTTTGGGGGCTGATTTCCCAAAACGGAGAAAAAAACCCCAAAAAATCACATTTTTCCCTCAAACATTTTTTCCCCCAAACCCATTTTTCCTCCATTCAACCCATTTTTTCCCCAAATCCTTTTTTGGCCGATCCGCATGTTTTTCCCCAAATTCCCGCCCCCCAGTCGCAGTGGGGGAGCACCCGGACCAATCACCACCATCCACCCCCCATCCACAAAATCTCACGAGATTTCTCCTGTGCAGGTGGCTCCCAAAATCCAAAAAATTCCAAAATCATCCCCAAACCCCAAATTCCCCCCAATCCACTCCATTGTTTGTGCCCCCAAATCCCATTCCCCAAAATTCCCCATATCCAGCCAAATCTCCACAGAGATTTTCCAGGAGATCCAGCTGGGGCCGTGCAGGTGGAGCTGCGCCACAAAATCCCAAAATTCCCCAATCCGGCCCATCCCAGCCAGAATCTTCGGGAGATCCAGCTCCTGGTGCAGGTGGGAGCATCCCAAAATTCCCAAAATATCCCAAAATCACCCAAATACCCAAAATCCCACCCAAATTCCGAGCTCCATTTCCCCCAAATCCAACCCCAAATTCCCCAAATCCAGCCCAAATCCAACCAGAGATCTTCGAAGGAGATCCAGCTCTGGTCGGTGGGGGCAATCCCAAAATCAAATTCCAACCAAATCGCCCAATCCAGCCCAGAGACTCAAGGTGATCCCAGCTCTGGGTCCAGTGGCAGCATCCCAAAACTTCCCCAAAATATTCCCAAAATTCCACCCAAATCCAACCCCAAATCCCACCCAGAGATCTTCAAGGAGATCCAGCTCCTGGTGCAGGTGGGAGCATCCCAAAAATCCCAAAATATCCCAAAATATCCCAAAAAAACCCAAAATCCCACCTGGATCCCGAAATCCCCAAAATTCCGCCCAAATCCGGCTCCATTTCCCACAAATCCAACCCCAAAATTCCACCCAAATCCCACCCAGAGATCTTCGGGGAGATCCAGCTGCTCGTGCAGGTGGGAGCATCCCAAAAATCCCAAAAAATCCCAAAAAATCTGCACATGGATCCCAAAAACCCCAAAATCCCACCTGGATCCTGAAATCCCCAAAATTCCACCCAAATCCGGCTCCATTTCCCACAAATCCCACCCAGAGATCTTCAGGGAGATCCAGCTCCTGGTGCAGGTGAATGGCCCAAAATTCCCAAAATTCCACCCAAATCCAGCCCCAAATCCAACCCAGAGATCTTCAGGGAGATCCAGCTGCTCGTCCACGTGCACATCCCAAAAATCAAAATAATCCCACCTAGATCCCAGAAATCCCAAATGTCCCAGCTGGTTCCCAAAATCCCTGAAATTCCACCCAAAATTCCATCTCCATTCCCATCCAAACCCACCCAAAATCCCACCAAAATCCCAGCAGGAGATCCAGTTCCTGGTGCAGATGGGTGTTGCTAAAAATTCAAAAAAAATCCCACCTGGATCCCAAAATCCCCAAAATTCCACCCAAAATTCCGTCTCCATTCCCATCCAAACCCAACCCCAAATCCCACCCGGAGCCTCCCAAATTGCCCTGAGCGTTCCCAAATCCCCCTGATTGTTCCCAAATCCCTCTGAACCATTCCCGAACCCCCTGAATTCCTGAATTCCCAAACCCCCCTGCCCATCCCAAAGCCCTGAATTCCCAAATTCCCATTCCCAGCTGGCCCTGGATGGGTCACTGTTCCCTCTGAGTGATCCCAAACCCCTCTGAGCGTTCCCAAACCCCCCTAAATTCTGGAATTTTCCCTCCCAGTTGGCCCTGGATGGGTCAATGTCCTCTCTGACCATTCCCAAACCCCTCTGACCATTCCCAAACCCCCCTAAATTCTGGAATTTTCCCTCCCAGTCAGCCCTGGATGGGTCAATGTCCCTTCTGAGCGTTCCCAAACCCCTCCTGCTCATCCCAACCCCCCCTAAAATCTGGAATTTTCGCTCCCAGTCGGTGCTGGACGGGTCAATGTTCCCTCTGAGCGTTCCCAAACCCCTCTGAGTGATCCCAAATCCCTGAATCCTGAATTCCCAAACCCCTCTGAGAGATCCCAAACCCCTCTGAGTGATCCCAAACCCTGAATCCTGAATTCCCAAACCCCCCTGACCATTCCCAAACCCCTCCTGCTCATCCCAAACCCCCCTAAATTCTGGAATTTTCCCTCCCAGTCAGCCCTGGACAGGTCAATGTCCTCTCTGAGCGTTCCCAAACCCCTGAATCCTGAATTCCCAAACCCCTCTGAGTGTTCCCAAACCCCTCTGAGTGATCCCAACCCCCCTGAATTCTGGAATTTTCCCTCCCAGTCAGCCCTGGATGGGTCACTGTTCCCTCTGACCATTCCCAAACCCTCCTGCTCATCTCAAATCTTTCTGAATTCTGGAATTTTCTCTCCCAGTCGGCCCTGGGTGGGGCAATGTCCTGTCTGAGTGATCCCAAACCCCCCTGAATTCTGGAATTTTCGTTCCCAGTTGGCCCTGGGTGGGTCAATGTCCTCTCTGACCATTCCCAAACCCCTCCTGCTCATCCCAACCCCCCTGAATTCTGGAATTTTCCCTCCCAGTCAGCCCTGGATGGGTCAATGTCCCCTCTGAGCGTTCCCAAACCCCTCTGAGTGATCCCAAACCCTGAATCCTGAATTCCCAAACCCCTCTGAGTGATCCCAAACCCCTCTGAATTCCTGAATTCCCATTCCCAGTTGGTCCTGGATGGGTCAATGTCCCCTCTGACCATTCCCAAACCCCCCTGAATTCTGGAATTTTCCCTCCCAGTCAGCCCTGGATGGGTCAATGTTCCCTCTGACCATTCCCAAACCCCCCTGAATTCCGGAATTTTCTCTCCCAGTCGGCGCTGGACGGGTACCCGGTGTGCATCTTCGCCTACGGGCAGACGGGCAGCGGCAAAACCTTCACCATGGAGGGCCCTGCGCCCCCGGGCACCCCCGAATCCCGGGGGATGATCCCGCGGGCCGTGCGCCACCTCTTCCACGGCGCCCAGGACCTGGCGGGCAAGGGCTGGCAGGTACCCCCCCCTCCCTGGCACCCCCAGACCCCCGGGTGGGCACGGCGGGCACGGCGGGCACGGCCCCGCCCTCAGTACGGCTTCTCAGCCAGCTTCCTGGAGATCTACAACGAGGGCCTGCGCGACCTGCTGCTGGCCAAGGGCCAGCGCGGCTCCGAGCTGGAGATCCGGCGGCTGGCACCCGACAGCGACCAGCTGCACGTGCCCAACCTCACCTGGGTGCCCGTGGAGAGCGAGGAGCAGGTGAGGGAAATGGGGAAATATGGGTAATGTGGGGCTGCACGTGCCCAACCTCACCTGGGTGCCCGTGGAGAGCGAGGAGCAGGTGAGAGACTGGGAATGATGGGGTTAATGTGGGGCTGCACGTGCCCAACCTCACCTGGGTGCCCGTGGAGAGCGAGGAGCAGGTGGGCATCCAGAATCTGGGGGATTTAATGGGCATTTTGGGGGTTTTAGGTAGAAATTTGGGTGTTTTACGGTGAAAATTGGGGATTCTTTATGGTTTCCTGATGTGGGGCTGCAGTGCCCAACCTCACCTGGGTGCCCGTGGAGAGCGAGGAGCAGGTGGGCATCCAGGATTTGGGGGGTTTAATGGGAAATTTGGGGGTTTTAGGTGGAAATTTGGGGGTTTTAGGGGGAAATTTGGGGATTTTAGGGGGAAATTTGGGGGTTTTAGGATGAAAATTGGGGATTCTTTGTGGTTTCCTGATGTGGGGCTGCAGTGCCCAACCTGACCTGGGTGCCCGTGGAGAGCGAGGAGCAGGTGGGCATCCAGGATTGGGGGGTTAATGGGGAATTTGGGGGTTTTAGGGAGAAATATGGGGATTTTAGAGGGAAATTTGGGCATTCCTAGTGGGGAGTTTGGAGCTGCACGTGCCCAACCTGACCTGGGTACCCGTGGAGAGCGAGGAGCAGGTGGGCATCCCAGATTTGGGGGGTTTAATGGGAAATTTGGGGGTTTTATGTGGAAATTTGGGGGTTCTGAATGGGCAATGTGGAGCTGCAGTGCCCAACCTGACCTGGGTGCCCGTGGAGAGCGAGGAGCAGGTGGGCATCCCAGATTTGGGGGGTTTATAGGGAAATTTGGGGGTTCTGAGTGGGCAATGTGGGGCTGCAGTGCCCAACCTGACCTGGGTGCCCGTGGAGAGCGAGGAGCAGGTGGGCATCCCAGATTCTGGGGCTTTTAGGGAGAAATATGGGGATTTTAGGTGAAATTTTTGGGGGTTTTAGGTGAAAATTTGGGGGTTTTATGTGGAAATTGGGGCATTCTGAGTGGGCAATGTGGGGCTGCAGTGCCCAACCTCACCTGGGTGCCCGTGGAGAGCGAGGAGCAGGTGGGCATCCCAGATTTGGGGGGTTTATAGGGAAATTTGGGGGTTTTAGGTGAAATTTGGGGTTTTTAGGTGAAAATTTGGGGGTTTTAGGTGGAAATTTGGGGGTTTTAGGTGGAAATTTG